>NW_020837946.1:51576886-51754192 GCF_003676395.1 Aethalodelphis obliquidens | reverse complement strand
CCCTCCTCCCCTCCTCCCCTCCTCCCCCTCCTCCTCCTCCTCCTCCTCCTCCCCCTCTCCCCCTCTTCCCCTCCTCCTACTGCTCCTCCTCCTTTCTCTCTCTCCCTTCTCCCCTCCCCCAAATAAGTATTTGAGTGCCTATTATGTACATGGCTTTGTTTCAGACTATGAAAAGATTCAAAAGGAACAGAAGATGACTCTTCGTCCTCCAGAATCTTCCAAGTTCCTAATATTTTCCTGAGATAAAACACCATCTTGACATATCCTGTCTTAGTGTCTTTCTTTTCATTATATATTCAGGGCCAGTTACTTCTATTTTTCACTTTAGTTTCTTTGTTCTCCTTCCATATTACCCGTTTCTTTATAAGTAGACCAGTTACTATGGAAACATTACTGTTTTGGGTGTGGTGACCACCGCAATTTATGTATGATTCTTCAAACTTGGGTACATGAAACCAAGATCACACATCACCCTTGTAATAATCTTGATGCTTTGTTTCTAGACATACTGTACTTTAACTGAGATGTTATCATCCTATAAAACAGTTTTTACTTGTTCAGTGCATTTTAAATTTTAATTTAGGCACATTTACCAAAAAAACTGTGTTTGTATTAACCATAAACATTTGTATCATATAAAAATTCTATTTGCTTTTAACATCTTGCAAAAGTTAACAAGATATAGTAGAAAGTCATGCTGATTTGGTCCTGAAATAGAGGAGTAGCATCCAACCCTATAACAAAATTTACCAAACTGCATAAATTCTGAGAAAGACATCAAGACAAATTAATATAAATTAAAAAAATTACTTTTTAAAATTTAGCTTTCAGGTCTCTTTGCCTGTAGAGTGAAGGCAGGGAATTTCTTCCCTCATCTCATGTCCCGGAGTGAAAGATTCCAACTTAAGTTCCAGTGGTAGGTCCCACAGATTAATTGACAATAGACAGAGTAGAGGAGAAAAGTTTAGTATGCATGTGGCAGTACTCAGTAGTGAGTAATTAGCAGAATAGCCAGAGGTTAAGGGTTTATATATCAGTTTAACCAAAACAGGGGTGAGGGGAGGGTTGGGGTGGGAGCTGTTAGGTCTTCACTGTGAAAATATAGAAGGTTCTGTTGGGCAGTCTCCTTGGAAAGAGGCTGGAAGCTGCCCCAGAAGGGGGGCTCAAGGCAGCTCTATTTTTGGGGAGGCTTTACTTTCATCACGTAAGAAAGTTTCAGATAAGATTTCTTTCATATGACCTCTTCAGTATTTTTTCCAAACTTTCTCATTACATTGGTGTTTAAAAGGTTATGTTTTGCATTTGTAATATGCATTAATGCTCCACTAATTCGTAGGAGGGTCCCATTTCATGCTGCAGAAGCCCTCTAAACAGCTTCTGTCCTTTAATAGAGGCACCTAGATCCCAAACAGGATTTTGTTGACATTTTCTTTGAACAAAAGTATCGTTTTCAGTCAGGCAACATAGGATATTTCACTAAAACGTGTACCTTTAAAGTGACCCATTTTATCTAGAGGTTGCTTAAATTGTAGATTTCTAGAGTAGTTTTAACGTAAATTAGTTGATAACAGAGTGACAATGCTAAAACCAGTTCAGTATTTGGAAACTGAAAGAAAATTGCAATGACTTTGAAATAACTTGTGAGCTTTTTATGTTTAAGAGGAACAGATCATATCAGTTCCAAATATGTATTTCTTTTTCTTTGCTTAAGTTTTATGACTTAAAAAAAATGTACAATTTAAAAAGCGAGTGATTTGTTGTAAGATTACAACCAAATATTTTTGCTCTCTCCTTACTTTTTGATACCCAATTTGATGTCTATATCTCCGGGATCCTGTATGTACAAATTTTCTAAGAGTTAATCAAGATTAAACTCTTTCTTCCTCCTTCCCTCTCTTCTTTTCTTCCTTTCTTCTTTTTAAAATAAAGGTACTTTCCTTACTGCAGTAAAATTCTGAAAAAGAGGCAAGTGGTTTTCATTAATAAGAAATGAAGACCACAGTTTTTCATCTGAAATGGTTATCAAGTGCATGGAGGCACAAGACCACTAGAAAAGAGAGACAAGTCTGCTCCTCACTCCTCCTTTAACACACTCCCTCTGCAAGCCTGGCTACAGGGCCAGGAGCTGGCTTCTCAACTGAGAGTAACAGAAAGTCCTCTGCCCCCAAATATGAGTCATATGCCTTTTAATTCCATTATGTTGTTCCATTCTATGGAGTCTAGAAAGTTTTCTTGGGTTCCAAGAGTCCCTTTTTTAAAGATGCAAATTCTCTTGAGATGGCTTAGTTATCATTACCTCTTTAATAGGACAGAGTTGACAGTAACAAGGAGTAAAATGGCACTTAGAACACGCATAATGGATGAGAGGGCACCCAAAGTGTTAGAAAGGTGGTGAGGAATGGAAACTGATTCAGATAATTCTGCATTGTATGTCAGTCAGTACTTTCCGTGCAGAATACTGATTTCATCTATAACATAGTGTTTAACTGTTGAGGAATATTGAAGAGAACCCCTTTATATTTGACAATGTCCTAGAAATGATTTTATTAGAAATCTTCTGACATGGACCTGATGTCATAGGTACATAGGTCATGCTGTCTAATATAATACGGGCCCACCAAGTAGGGACACTGTAGACCCATGAGGATATGGTTTCTAGAGGCCTTCAGTTGGGGAGTTTCATGAGCCTGTTGACTGTTGTCCTGCCCTTGTGCCAGAACCAGATGTGGTTCTGAATTATATGATCAGTTCAGTCTGAAGAAGGATTAAGCAGATACCTGCCTCTTCCTACCTTCACAGCTCCCCCAACCCGCACTGACTCTCCACCCTGACGGGTGGGGGTGGGGGGCGGGGACGGTGTCTGTGTCCCAGTACTACTATTCAAAATATATTATTTGGTACATCTACATGTCTGGATTCTTGAGATTCAAAAAGTTCCTAGCAATTAAAAATATGTATATGTATGCATGTTTTTATGAAAGCCCTTGAAGTATTGTTACAGCTACATTCCTCAGAGTTTGAGATGCAAGAGGTTTATTAAGGATTAACACCTGTGGGAGGGAAGGGTGAAACTAAAATCGGGTAAAGGAGGAAGTCAAACTGTGAAGGAGAACTAACAAAGCCTTGGCCAATCTGGCCAGCACCTCTGGAGAGAGTATTGTCTGTCAGGGTCTTGGGCCAAAGTGTTTGGGCTTTTGTGCCCCTACCTGGCTTAGTTGGAGGGTGCAGGCTGGCCCAGGTGCCAGGTGCAAGGTGTGCAGGGTGCTCTCTACAATTAAAGCTGATCCTGAAAGAACCAACAGCACAAGCCTTCAATTTCATGATGCCTATTCACTACCTGATACCTCTCCAGATGGTTGAGTATTAACTTTGTGGTTTTCTTTATCATTTACTAGATCGATTTATTTCCCCAAAGTGTTAGAGCTTATAACTGCAACCATTGGAGTGTCACATAAAGATTAGGAGTAGGGGCTTGGCACTCTTACTCAACATAGTATTGGAAGTCCTAGTCAGAGTAATTAGGCAAGAAAAGGAAATAAAAGTCATCCAAATTGGAAAGGAAGAAGTAAAACTGTCACTATTTGTAGATGACATGATTTTATATATAGAAAACCCTAAAGACTCCACCAAAAACCTTTTGTAAATAATACATAAAATTTTATTAAGTTGCAGGGTACAAAATCAACATACAAACGCGTTGTGTTTCTAAATGCTAACAGTGAGCTAGCAGAAAGAGAAATTAAGAAAATCCCACTTACAATCACAACAAAAAGAATAAAATACTGAGGAATAAATTTAAGGAGTTGAAAGACCTGTTTACTGAAAACTAAAGACATTGTTGAAAGAAATTATAAAGAAGACACAAATAAATAGATATTCTGTGCTCATGGATTGGAAGAATTAACATTGTTAAAATGTCCGTATTACCTAAAGCAATCTACAGATTCAGTGCAATCCCTATCAAAATCCAAAGGACATTTTTCACAGAAATAGAACAAAAAATTCTAAAATTTATATGGAACCACAAAAGTCCCCAAATAGTCAAGCAATCCTGAGAAAAAAGAACAAAGCTGGAGGTATCACACGCTCTGATTTCAAACTATATTACAAGGCTATAGTAATCAAAACAGCATGGTATCAGCAGAAAAACAGATACATAGATCAGTGGAACAGAATTGAGAGCCCAGAAATGCACACATATATGGACAATTAATTTACAACAAAGGAGCAAAGAACATACAATGGAGAAAGGAGAGTCTGGTCAATAAATGGTGTTGGGAAAACTGGACAACCACATGCAAAAAATGAAACTAGGCCACTGTCTTACAGAATACACAAGAATCAACTCAAAATGGATTAAGGACTTGGATGTAAGACCTGGAACCATAAAACTCATAGAAGAAAACATAGACAGCACACTCTTTGACATTGGTCTTAGCAGTATCTTCCCAGGTATGTTTCCTCAGGCAAGGAAAACAAAAGAAAAAAATAAACAAATGGGACTAAATCAAACTAAAAGCCTTCTGCACAAGAAAGGAAACCACCAACACAATGAAAAGACAACCTTCCAAACAGGAAAAGATATTTGCAAATCATATATCCAATAAGGTATTAATATAAAAAATATATAGGGACTTACCTGGTGGTACAGTGGTTAAGAATGGGCCTGCCATTTCAGGGGACACGGGTTCGATCCCTGGTCCAGGAAGATCCCACATGCCATGGAGCAACTAAGCCACGCACCACAACTACTGAGCCTGCGCTCTAGAGCCCACGAGCCACAACTACTGAGCCCATGTGCCTGGAGCCCATGCTCCGCAACAAGAGAAGCCACCACAACGAGAAGCCCGTGCACCGCAACGAAGAGTAGCCCCTAGAGCTACTCTGCAGCTACTAGAGTAGCCCCTAGAGCTACTCTGCAGCTACTTGCTGCAACTAGAGAAAGCCCACGAGCAGAAAAGAAGACCCAACACGGCCAAAAATAAATAAAAATAAATAAGTCTAAAGAATTAAAAAAAAAAATATATATATAAAGAACTCATACAACTCAACAGTGACAAAAAACAAGCTACCCAATTAAAAAAATGGACAGAGGAGCTGAATAGGCATTTTTCCAAAGAAGACATACAGATTGCAAACAGGCATGTGAAAAGATGTTCAACATCACTAATTATTAGGGAAATGCAAATCAAAGCTACAATGGAATATTACCTCTATGCTGTTAAAATGGCTGTTGTCAAATAGGCAAGAAATAACAAGTGTTTGCAAGAATGTGGGGAAAAGAGAACATTTGTACACTATTGGTAGGAATGCAAATTGCTGCAGCTACTGTGGAAAACAGTATGTTGATTCCTCAGAAAAATCAAGAATAGATCTACCATATGATCCAGCTGTCCCACTTCTGGGTATTTATCCAAAGAATACAAAAACATTACTTCAAAAAATACATGCACCACTATGTTCACTGCAGTATTATTTACAGTAGCCAAGATACAGAAACGACCTAAGTGGCCATCAACACATGAATGGATAAAGAAGATATATGGTATATTACATATACACACAATGGAATATTACTCAGCCATATAAAAAGATGAAATCTTGCCATTTGCAACAACACGGATGAACCTTGAGGGTATTATTCTGATAAAATAAGGGAGAGAGAGACAAATACTAAAATATTTTACTCATATGTGGAACATAATAAATAAATGAACAGACTAAACCAAACAAAGAAACACACACACGTAGATACAGAGAACAGAGTAGTGGTTACCAGAGGGGAAGGACCTGAAGAGGGTCAGTTGTATGGTGATGGATGAAACTAAAATTTTGGTGATGAGCACGTTGTAGTGTACACATAAGTAGAAGTATGTTATGTTGTACACTTGAAACATTTTATAAACCAATGTTACTTCAATAAAAAAATAACTTAAACAGTAGGGGCTTGGTTCAGGTTCTCTGTGTCCACTTAACTAGCTGTAGGAGTAGGTTTCTTAATCTCTCTAAACACCAGCTTCCCCATTTGTGGGTGTTTGGATGATTAAATGAGGAGTGCATGCAAATTCATTGGCTCACTGTATCTGGCAAATTGTATGCGCCCAGTAAGTGTTACTTGTTAACAGTAAGTTTTTGTCATCTTTATTCTCTACCCTCACTTGATCCAGAATTTAGAGCCTGAGAAATTGTCCAAAAGCCCTGGTCAATATTAGAAGAAGAAACCAACTCCCCAAATATGGCTGCCTATTAGGCATCATGGTAGCAGAACAAAAACTAAGTTAAAATAATTAAATAAGTGCAAGGCAAGGGGTGAGAGAAAACACCATCTGCCAGCTCTCTGTGAGTCATTTAGGAGGAGTTGGAGGATAATGAAGGCCATTGCATTCTGGTCATGGATGGGTCCTTCTGCTTGGCTGGTGTTGTCGCCTTTCTCCGAATAAAAATAGCCCATGCATCCTTTTCCCCAGCTCAGTAAACACAGATTATGTGACTAAAAATA
Organism: Aethalodelphis obliquidens; assembly: GCF_003676395.1. Taxonomy (NCBI): domain Eukaryota; kingdom Metazoa; phylum Chordata; class Mammalia; order Artiodactyla; family Delphinidae; genus Aethalodelphis; species Aethalodelphis obliquidens. The sequence continues at coordinate 51,747,693 of NW_020837946.1, read as the reverse complement.
AAAGGATGCACAACAAAAATCTTCAGGGAGGTTTGCTGCAATTTATTTTGTTTCCTATGTACCAGTGAATTTCGGTACAATCAATTTAATCTGAACAGCGAGGCGTTCATCTTTTGGCCTTTTATAGTCAGTTTTATACTATTTTCCTAGCAGGGCTGTCATACGAAATGCTCATCAGAGCCACGAAACAATGTTTAGATGTAAAGCAGTGTGTGGTGGGTTGAGTGCAGCACTGCACATGTCATGAAGGCTCAGATTTGGGTTTGGCCACCTTCTGCCTGTGAGGACATTGGGTATTTTCCAAGCCTTGGTTTCTCTTCAACCAAATGGCGATACCAGTCAATCTTGTAAAATTTAAATGAGATTGTATGAGAGACGAGTAAAGTATTCTTTTAAAAACGCTTTATAAATATTAGGTGATCGTGATTAGAAAGCAACTTTTGAAGGACAGTTTCACACTGTGAGTTTTGAGATTAAACTGAGTGACTACCAGTTCGTAGCCATGCAGAATTACTTAAATTGGGGGAATTTACCTGGGGAAATTACTTGAACTTCGGTGGCTCAGTTTTCTTATTTGTAGAGTGGGAATAATAATCTACTGACCTCAGAAAGTTGTTATGAGGATGCAGTGAGATGATCCAGGCCAGACGCTCGAAGGACAGGGCCTGGCACACTTACTTGGCTGCTCTTGTTACGATTTTAATACTGGAACAAGTAGGAGTTATTTCTTTGTATTTTGCACTGTTAAAAGTAGTACTTTTTTGGGTGGTTCTGGAATGGCCTACTAATAGTTTCGTTTTAAATCTGGAGTTATATAGTGACACCAATTTATAGCTGGCATTCAGGAGAGAGTGCAATAACAGAAAAATAGAAGATAGGGAAAAAGCCCTTGAAAAGGGGAGAGTGGGAGAGTAGATCAGGTTTTGTTTTGTATTTAAAGATATTTCTGTCATCAAATTGATTTTAATTTTTTCAAAGCACAGAATAAGAGGTCTATAATACAAGGTAGAGGAAAATGTACAGGTGTGGAGGTCTAGAGCTTGAGCTTATAGTTTGTTCTCTGCCACAGACAACTGTATATGGACATTGAATAAAACGTTTAATACCACTGGCTCCCAAAGAGGTGGGTGGACAAGATCACTGCTTCAAGGTGGCCATTAGAATCATCAGGAGTGCTGTGGAAAAAGAATGTATCTGGCTCTATCAGGTCCACCTCGGGTCAACTGAATTATAATCTCTCTGGGGCAGAACCAGTCTCCGAGCTCACCAGGGGTTTGGGATACACAGTGAGGCCCACCAATCACTTGATGGGGTGATGGCTGGGGTCTCTCCCAACTCTGAGATCTCATACATCTATACATCTCTCTTTCCTGCAGTCACGTACCTAAAGAGTGCTTCTTAAAATGAAAACAGATATAGAGTAGTAGCTGGAGAAGGTCAAGGAATTTGACTTAAGCCATTAGCTTCTGAAAAAAAGCAAGTCATTTTCTGAACCTCACTGTAAACTGTAAACTTCTCTTCTTATGAAAGGTGTGATGACTATACTTCAACTGTACAGGCTATATATTGGACTCAGCTCTCCCCTTTTCAATTTCAATTTACCTGTTTTTTTTTTTTTTTTTTATGTGACAGGTTCTGCCCTTGTACAGGCTTGTTTCTAGTACAGGCAAAATACTTCATGCAACATTTAAAAATCACATGTACAACTTCATCTCTGCCTATGGGTAATAAGAAGAGAAAAAAAAAGGGAAACTGTTTCCAGAGAGGGCTTCTTATCCACGGATTTCAGCACAGAGCATCAGCCTGGAAAGAACGTTTTTGTAATAGAAATATTCAGTGAAAAACACCGATTTCCATTTATATCATTAAAACGATGGAAGGAACATATGGCTTAGATTAGGAAAGTGAACGTTAGCTATGAGGGTGCATTTGCAGGAGACATTAATTAGGACTGAGAGTACCTCAAGTACTTGGGAAACAAATTTGTTTAATAAGCTTCATGGTTTGCAGATGCCGTTTCCCCTTCCTTCGCTGTGATTCCAAATAAAGCAGTTTTATCTGTGCAGAGCTAAGCACACTTGAGAAGTCATGCACTTGTGCTTTAGTCCGCTCACGTTTGAAAGCAAATTGACAGGACCTTCATATGAGTAAGATATCCCTTACAGCCATACATACCCAAGTGAGGGCATCGTCATGCTAAATCAGGATCTGGTTTTCAGCTTGATGTATTCTGGGCTTTGCCTTTAAAGAGACTTCCATTCATCGGTCTACTACAACAGAATGCTGATGTGCTGCTGTCTCTATCCCTGGAGACGAGGCCCTGGGGTGTGCTTGATTGGAGGACACTGCACGTGTCCTGACTTGTGTTTGTATCAGTTCCTGCTGCTTCCTTTGATCAGTGGCTGATAAAGTATCTCTTGAGCTTTGTGGAGCTGATGAAAGCCATGTGTTTGGGCTAAGTATTTGGAACTTGATTTTTGGCATTATCATGCTGTTAATATCTTTCAGTGCATTTTAAAACATGAGTACATGGCCTTAGAAACATGGAATTCTCTGGTGAATATTGCCTAGGGCATCTGACACGTGGGTTATGTTGAACCCTCAAAAGCATATACTGTATCACTTTCTAAGGCTAGGAGTCTGTAATGACTCCCTTGGGACAAATAAACATTTCCTGTAAGGTCCCCCACTTGCATAATTGCTAGCCTTGAGTTTTAGAGTCCTTGCTACCCTAAGTGAACTCATTTTAATATAAGTAAAATTTTTCAGCTGTTTTCATGGTCCTTGGTAAAGAGGGCAAAGATCAAATGGAAATTGGGAAAGAACTTGTTCTCTCATTAAGGTAACATTTGTGGGGTGAAATAGAAAGGTAGGGTCTGTGGACAAGTATATCAGGATAGTGATTAAGAGTAAGGATTCTGGAGCCAGACTTCCTGGCTTTAAGTCTTAGCTCTACTACTTGCTTGCTTTAAATCTCAGACAAGCTGCTAAACTCTGTATGCCTTAGTTTCCTCATCTGTAAGATGGGGATAATGACAAATTGATTGAGTTAATGCTTATAAAGTGATTAGTTTCTGCACATCAAAAGCGCTTAATAACTGCTACTGTCCATTGGGCAGACCCCCATGCTGGCAGTCCTGTTACTTTCAAGTGGATATCTGTTTTCAGATGGGTTGATTCTATGAGCCTGATCTAAGATTCTACTTCTGTTCTGAGGCTGGTGCTAAATGCTTTTGCAATGCTAGGGGAAGAGTGTGAACCCCCAAATACCTAACTGTCCATGTTTATAAAGTATAGGTTAATTCAATGCTGCTTATAGGTATGTTGGGAGAAAAAAACAGGAGCAGCTCCACAGGGAGAGTATACAGCAGGACCAGAAAATATGTATAGTAAGTCAATTTATCAGTCAAATTTTTTCCAAAAGTAACATAAATGCCATGATATGAGACATCTTCTAATAGATGATTTTTTAAAGCATCTAGATCTCTGAATCACAGTAATAAGGAACATTATTGAAATATAACTAATTCCCAGATTGTGTCCACTCAGGTATTTTATTTTGGCCAGTCATTTATTAAAAACAGAACAAAAACTCATTTGCTTTTTTATTTCTAAGTTGCCCCACCTAGTTCCAAAATGGACTTAAGGCCACTGAAAAGCACTTGTTGACTATGTTCAGAGCATAGGAGTTACTAATGTTTATCATCTTGTGGCTTTCAGTATCACTACTTGATGGAAAAAAGTCAATGATATTTCTCTTCCCAGTTTCATTTAAACACATCTCTTTGACTGCCGCACGTGTTATTCATTAAAATCCAATAGAAACCAAGTAAGAAACTCTGTCTTAAGGAAAAGTCACTTGTTAGAGAGCTTGGGATTAAATTCCAAATTATTTATTATTAGATTATGAACTAACTGTAAGTTGACAGCAAGTGGTCATGTTCTCATAGTCCTTGACACCTCATGAGAGGCCCTTCTTTCTGACCCCACCCCATCTTCAGTTCCTCTACTGTGTTTGTGGTGACTTTTTTCATAGTTAACTAACTGGGTCCTAAGATAAGAGATGAATGTGGGGTGAGGAGGGAGTTGTTTCCCTTGACACATACCAGGACTTCAGTAAATGTTGGTGATGGTCAATGTTTCTTTCATACAGAACATAATAAATTTGAAGACAATTGAGGGGATACAGAAGACTTGGTTTATAGTACTACCTTTGACTAACTGTGGGAACTCAGACGAGTCACTTTATTTCCTTCAAACTCAGCTCTATGAAATGAAGAGGATGAGATAGTTCTAAAGTCTCCTTTCTAACTAACATGCAGTGATCTTAAGATCCTAGGAATTAGCATAACTGTAGAGACTTTAGCAGTTGCATTACAGCTTGAATGGATAATTCCTTAAAATTGTGTTTACTTTGTCCAAACAACACAAAACCAAAATATAGAGGTTTTCATATGTTCAGGTATCTGACATAGATATAACCAAGGCTTTTTCTTTTGTTTTGTAAAATTTTAGTGTCATACTCTTATTAACATGTGTCCCTTGACTTCTCCTGTTTTCTGACTCTTGGAGGTAGGTGTATTCATGTATTGTTTATTGCACAGAATGGGGACATATAATTGACTGAGAGGAATATATTCTTGTGAAGCAAATTGCTAAAAATTACTGTGCATTAATCCAAGAAATATTTATTCAGTAATCTAGTAAGTAGGAATAGAACAGTGAGTAACACATAGGGTTTGCCTCAAGAAGTCTAATGGGAGTACAAAAAAGTAAATAGATAACCATAAGACTGTGCAATACAGATGATGATTGGGAAAAGTGCGGTGTGCAAAGTGAGCACACGCGGGACACTTAATCCAGTTCAGGGAAATTGTTGCAGACTTCCCAGAAGACGTGGCATGTGCGTGGATTACTGGAATTAGTCAGAATATGGGACTGTGCCAGGCAGGATAAAGCAGCATGTGCAAGAACCTGGAGGTGAGAAGGAACCGTGAATGTACAGGAACTGAAGGTAACTTACAATATTTTGGGGTGGAGGGGTGGGGGGATGGCAGCAGGGAGATATGAGTCTATGAAAGAGCCCAGGGAGTTTGGGTTTGATCCCTAGGACAATGAAGACGCATTGGAGCGTTTTCCACAGAGGAGTGTAATATTAACGTTAAAAAAAAGATAAATAAAACAAAACAACTAGAGTGTGGCAGATGTTTCGGAGTGGGGCAGAACTGTAGACAAAGAGATCAGCCAGAGCACTGTAACAATAAACTAGGCTAGAGCTGATGGTGGCTGAAACTAAGGGAGAGGCAATAGGATAAAAGAAAAGGTGGATTCAAGGAATGTTAAGGAGATAGAGTCAATAGGTTTGAAGATTGATTCATTCAAAAAATATTTGTTGGATTTCTGTATCTGCACATCATGGAGTAACTGGTATTAGATATACCTTCCCACTGTAAATAACTATGAAACATGGAAAAATAATATAAAATATTATTTGCTGGCATTGGATAACAGCTCACTGCTGGGCTGCAGCCCTTGGGAAAGGGGAAACAAATGCAGCAAGGCCCAGATTCACACAGGCTTTCTCTCAAAGAACAGTTTCCAGACTATTGTGTAAGGAGAGAGAACCCAAGTAGAGAGCATCAGTTTTGCCAAATGAAGGATGAGTTTGTGGCTGCTAAGTTGGCCGACGTTTAGGTTCAGGACACCAAAAACGGAGGACCTGCAGAGAAGAAAGCCAAGACATCTGGGTGGAAATTTTTCTTAGGTCTTCACTCAACCCCTGGACTACACAAATGTAGGATGAAACAACAGGAGGTCTGGAAGAGAGCCTCTTCCAGAAAGCTGTGAGCTAAGCAGATATTCCACAGCAGTGGAGATGTTAGAGTGCAAGCCCAGCCAGAGGGAAACTCCTAGGCATTTAATCAGATCACAGAAAGGCCACACTGTTGGAGTAAGTATCACGTCTTAGGAGTAATAAAAACCTAACAAAGCACAAAACCAGGCCTCAACAAGATAAGGTAAATCTGTAGTAACTTAACTACCTTCCATAACAAAACTCAACCATTTTTTAGAAGACAACATCATGCAGGGTCCCTACAGTATATTCCCCACAATGTTCAGCATTCAGTAAAAAATTACTACACATTCAACTAAGTAGGAAAAGCACCTGATAATCAAATGATGAGTCAATAAATGCAAACCTAGAAATAGTGCTGATAAGAACTTCATGTTTTTAGAGTTTACTATGCGTAGATACTATTTCAGCTATAAACGAGACCAAGAAAAAAATCTCTGAACTCACAGAACTTATTTATACTTTAGAGAAAGAAAACAGATAATAGACAAGATGAATCGGTAAATATTTGGTATGTTAGACACTGCAAAATGCTATGGAGAAAACGTAAGAACAGAAACAAGATAGGTCATATTAAGAGGGTGGGATTTTAAGTAGGGGGCCAGAAAAAGCTAAGTGTGTGGGGTTGATGGGGAGTGAAAGTAAAAGATGGCATCTGGGTTTTGAGCTTGTGCTTTTCTATTGCCTTGAGATGGGCAGTATAAGAGGAGGAACAGAATTATTTGTAGGGAGATGATATTTTGGGAATGTATATGAGGTGTCCTGTGAGACTTTAATTGGAATTTTAGAGTAGGCAATTGGACACATTTGGAGAGCAGAAGATGTTAATTTGGGAATGATCAGCATATGATAAAAACTATGACTAACAGTATAAAATGAGAAGGAAAAAATAATGAAGTACTTCAGGATTTCATATGCAGACATGAGACACAGAAGTATATCAACAAGACTGATAAATGGCTGGATAGATGGGATAATCCAGTAGAATATGTGGTCTTGGAAGTCAAGTGCCCTAGCAGGAGGAAGTGGTCAGTGGTGCCAAACATTGAAATCAAGTCAAATAAGCACTAAAATGTTTTCTTGGAGTTAGAAACAAAGAACTTGGTAAAAATTGGTGAGAATTATGATTAAAATGTGGGGCAGAAATCAGATTGCATTGTGATGAAGAGAAAATGTTAAGATACTGACAACTCTAATTCTGGCTAGAAAGGGCAGTAACTGAAGAGGATTGTCAGGTTATGGGACTGTGAGGTTGTGTGTGCGTGTGTGTGTGTGTGTGTGTGTGTGTGTGTGTGTGTATTTTAAGAATAAAGGCTTGGGCTTCCCTGGTGGCACAGTGGTTAAGAATCTGCCTGCCAATGCAGGGGACATGGGTTTGAGCCCTGGTCTGGGAAGATCCCACATGCCTCGGAGCAACTAAACCCGTGCGCCACAGCTACTGAGCCTGTGCTCTAGAGCCCGCGAGCCACAACTACTGAAGCCCATGCTGTGCAACAAGAGAAGTCGCCGCAATGAGAGGCCCGTGCACCGCAACGTAGACCCCGCTCACTGCAACTAGAGAAAGCCCGTGAGCAGCAATGAAGACCCAACGCAGCCAAAAATAAATTAATTAAATACGTAAATTAAAAAAAAAAGAAGAATGAAGGCTTAAACACATATAAGTGTACTTACAAATACTTTTTGAAAGACTACTTAACCGTGCAATCTCGATTGGAAAGGAATTAGAGCATGATAACACATCAAGCATGTGGTATTTTAATTTTGGGGATGATTCTTCAGTGCCACTCCTGAGGCACAGAGGAAAACTTTAACTCTTGTTATACAATTGCTCAAGTTACATGAATGCCAAATCTTGCACACCAGAATTTCTAGTTTTATCTCAGATTCTTCTTCAAGTAATTTTTTTTTTTTAAAGAAGATGTTGGGGGTAGGAGTTTATAAATTAATTTATTTTTGCTGTGTTGGGTCTTTGTTTCTGTGCGAGGGCTTTCTCTAGTTGTGGCAAGCGGGGGCCACTCTTCTTCGCGGTGCGTGGGCCTCTCACTATCACAGCCTCTCTTGTTGCGGAGCACAGGCTCCAGACACGCAGGCTCAGTAGTTGTGGCTCACGGGCCTAGTCGCTCCGCAACCAGGGCTCGAACCCATGTCCCCTGCATTAGCAGGCAGACTCCCAACCACTGCGCCACCAGGGAAGCCCTCAAGTAATTTTTTTTAATTCAAAACATTAAAAGGAGAAAATTTATGGCAATTTTTCTTATTCAGTTTATTGACATGGGCTCAAGTGAAATTTTAGCCTAGCTCAATTTATATACATCTCAAATGAAAAGAAACTAAAAAACATTATTGCAATCACTATTTTTGAGATCGGAATCCAAAAATTATTTACAATAGATGCATCTTTTGTTATCTACATAGACAAACTTTCCTTTGTGTTTATGTACATTGTTCCTTAAACAGGGAGAATCCTTTATAATGTTTATTACAGTCTTAACCACTGAGCCCCAATTATAATAATTGATATTTTTGTCGGTGATGTGTTCAGTTACTGTCCAAACTTTTAAAGGAAGACTTCAATGCAAATGGGCTTTATTCTACTAATGGATATATATGAACAAAGCGTAAATACTCTTAGAAATCTATTATCTTCTTCATTCAAGTTTAAAATAAGAAATATGAATTCTAGATGGTCCTGATTAAATTGCTAAGAATAAAGTGATAAAATTAGAATATTTCTGAGACGTTGTGCCATAATATTCCAAGAAAAAATAAGAGGAAAATTTGAAGTACATGTTTATGCCAATGAAAATGAATTGTGACAAAAACATTATGCCTATTGAATGCATGAGAATTGAGTCTATGAACTTGCTTCTGACAAGACTGAAAGACTTCAAAACTAAATTATTTTAATGTCTATCTTTTGATTTGAAAAGTAAAAAATATTGTCTACTAGAAATACATATTTTTTCCAAGAATCACCAGCTGATGTTTGAGACATTCAAACTTTCAAAAGAATTTAGGAATTTTTTCTGAGTATTAATACTTTCTGCTAACTCAGTTTGTTATTCATCTTGACATCTTTTGCAATAAAAACATCTAGTTATCCTAGTCTTTTTTCATGAATGAATAGACATCATCAAGAAAGATAAGCTATTTCAACAAGTCATTTTGAAGAACTAATTGTTTTATTATACTGCTAATTCTCTAAGTGATGATATGACACTTAAGCTATCTTGGTTCTGATAAACTTGAAAAAAACCAAAGGAATGTAGTGGGAATAATGACCCTTTTATGTTGCTTAAGGGCTATATTGAACAGGATGACCTGCTGTGCTCTTCAAAGCCAGGGGGAAAGATTATTCTTACCTGGGTATGAAACCAAAAATTGATCTGTGTTCAGGTAGCATTTCCAAAAGTCTAGAAACATCTTGAAATATAATGTTATTTAATATGTGGTTTATATTTAGTAAAGGTCATATTCTGAAGATGAATATGATTTATTACTTAGGAATTAAACTCAAATTTTCACTTCAGTAGGCTAAAGTAGGTTATAGAGATGAGCAATTCATATTTTGCACAAACACACCCCTTCTAAAAGAACTATGTAATTGACCTGGTATAATACAATATTTGGGTTTGAGGTTAGAATCTCAGTCTTTTCTTTATGTGTGGATGAAAGCAGAAGGAGAGAAACACACATCTTTTTCACTCTCTTCCGTAGTGGTTGTCCATTATCTGAAGCACGCTGCCTTCCGGCCTCAGATGGACTGCAATCATGACCATACTTCCCTATATGTCAAACCAACCAAGACTGCTCAAAGGAGACCTTCATCCCTTGCCTCTCCTCCTTCCCCCTACTTTCTTATCAAGTTCTTGAGTACTACTGGGTATTTCATCTCAAACTTTCAAGCCTTTTGGAAGACACTAAGCAGCCGTGCTCTCAGGCATTGTGGATGTCTAATTTCCATGCAAGGATTAACTCTGGTTTGGGAGTGAGGAGTCACCAAATCACTTTATCTCTCATTGAGAAGGTGCTTTATACTAGGTATGCTGGATTATAATTTACCCCTGCTGCTTAAGATGGGATACCTGAGTGTTGACACTTCACATCCAATTTCCATGGTTCTCTGGATTTTCCTGAAGTTTGTGGCAAGACAGATTAAAGGAAATTTACAGCTCTTTAGGACTCTTCTGTGTACATGAAAGTGACTAATCCTTTTAATTAATTAATTCATTAAATTAATCCTTTTAGGTGTTGGTGGGCCCAAGAGAATGAACCTACCAATTAGTTGTCCAGTCAGGCATCTTCAGTGATAAAGGAACTAGAAACTTGTTCTTGGGATTTAAAGCCAAACCTGACTTCATTTTAAAGATAACTCGTAACCTAATCGGTGACCTTGTTTGCAGTGGTTAATTTTATGTGTCAACTTGATGGGACCATGGTTCCCAGACATTTGATCAAATGTTATTCTGAATGTTTCTATGAAGGTGTTTTTTTTAGATAAGATTAACGTCTAAATCTGTGGACTTTTAGTAAAGTAAATTACTCTCCATAATGTGGATGGGTCTCATCCAATCACCCGAAGGCCTTAACAGAGTGACCTCCCTGAACAAGAGGGAATTCTGCCAGCAGGCTGCCTATGGATTCGAACTGCAACTCTTCCATGAGTCTCCTACTCCATCACATTTGGGGCTTGTCAGGCCTCTACAGCTGTATGAACAAATTCCTTAAAATAAATCTCTCTCTCTATACACACATCCTGTTGGTTCTGTTTCTCTGAAGAACCCTGACCCATGGCTTAAACATAAAATCAAAATAATACCTGGCCCATGAGAAGAACCAATATTATTGAGTGATTCAATGAATAGAAATATATACCAGGAATTTTGTTTCAAAAAAATAGTAGTGAAATCTTGAGGGAAAGAAGAATGGTTCTTAATACCTTTGAATCCAAGAAGGTGCAATCTTCCTTGCACCTTTTTAAACTTGAAGGTTTTAAAAAGTTGTACTAGTTCAGGAGACAAGGTCTGCATTCTAGTCTTGGCATTGCCTTTCATTAGCTTTGTGACCCTTGAACTGTCCAGGTCCCCAGTTGTTTCTTCAACTGTAAAATGACAGATGTGGGTTAGTTCATCTTTCAAGTCCCTTTGGTTGTGAAATCTCATAATTCTGGAATTCCTTCTGAAAACCCTTCCAGCATGGTTATTTGGAACGTATCCTATGGATTCCACTAACCAGCTCCCAAGACAGTGATATCATAGGATACATCAAGTCCTGATAGCTATATGGTTAAAGGGAAAATAAAAGAATGCAGCCATTGAGTGTCAAAGGTGTTGACACTGGTAGGCACTGCAGAGAAAACTTGGAGACAACAGAAGTTCACTATATTTACAATTGATAAATGATTAAAATCTTTTTCACATTTTCCTTTGAGAATAAAGAAAAGAAGTCCGTATCACTAAATTGTATCATGAATAAAATTTCTCATTTACATTCGTTGCTTTGCGCATATAGGAACTTGGTTGTTTGCCAACAGCTTAATGTCTTGAGAAAGCTATAGGTCATTTTGCAGCCCAGCATTTAATAGTGTTGTCTCACGTATCTGATTTAATCTTTCTGTTTTGTCACCTGTCACCTGGGGTATAACACAAGCTCCAAATCATAAAACTTTAATGACCTGAACAGTATTTCATGTTTCATCTCCAAACATGTTTCTTTTACAGAAAATTCTGTGAATTTTCTCTGCCATATTCATCGAATGGAGATATTCATCTGAGCTAAAGAATAAAAGATCATTGCAATTATGAATCTTGTCAAAGTATAAATTAAAATGTGTTCATTTTGGGTAAGGCATGAGTCACCAAGTGCTTGCTTTTATTAAATATCGTGGGAAAAAATTAAATATCAGCGAGATCAACATTAACTGGAATTTCAGTTAAGATTATTTTTCCTAAAATAAAGTTGCTTTTTTTGATTGTTGAAAACTCAGTATTTGATGCCAGAAAATATAGACAAAGAAGAACATTTGAAATAAGAATACCCCCTACCCCAAAACAGCTATGCTTAATGCATTGGTATTTCTTCTTGTTTTTTTTTTCTTAAGTGACTTATTTATTTTTTTTGACTGCGTTGGGTCTTCGTTGCTGCGTGCAGGCTTTTTCTAGTTGTGGCGAGTGGGGGCTACTCGTTGCTGCAGTGCATGGAATTCTTATTTGTGGTGGCTTCTCTTGTTGCAGAGCATGGGCTCTAGGCGCACGGGCTTATGCTCTGCGGCATGTGGGATCTTTCCGGCTCAGGGCTCGAACCTGTGTCCCCTGCATTGGCAGGTGGATTCTTAACCACTGCGCCACCAGGGAAGTCCAATGCATTGGTATTTCTTCTTTCATATAGGGTTTTGCACACACCAAAAGACAACCTCCCCTTCCCCGCAACCTGTCACCCAACTCACAGACACAGATAGATACGTAAACCAGATGTCTTCAAAACTGACAAGTCTGTGACATCAAAGTGAGGCCCTGTTTTCTCCAATATTAAATTTATAACACTTCCAATCCCCCATATGCCCCAAATTATGGAACACTGGTCTTTACTTTCCCCTTAGTATTTTAAATGATGTGTCCAAGAATTCCAAGCTTTCTAACTCAAGCCAGAGGATTCCTCTGGTGTACCTCACCTTAATGCAGTCCTGGACCACTTCCAGCATGCCCCATTTGCCTCACTGTTTCTACTCCCCAGAGCAAATTCTTCGCCATGCGGGAGAGGAGATGCCTTTCCTAGGTGTTAAGTTCAGTCATGGACACACCTCTCCCAAACTCTTAATTTAAGGTCCAGAATTAGAGCTCTCAGTAATCAGATTTTGACCCACACATGGTTATTATTTTTTCTCAAGGTGCACTCCCAGGTATACTCAGGTGACTGGATCAGGCATTCACTTTACATTGCTCTCAAAACCAACTCTCTTCTGCTGGCCTAAGTTGAGTGCCGACAGAGGACCGCCAGTCCAGACTCGCTGGCTGTAGCTGCTTAGGTCTTTTTTCCCCCGATTCCAATTTTTTTTTTCCTCTAGTCAGGCCTCAGCCAGGGATCCCCTGGCTCAGAAGAGCTGATATTTGAGTCTCAGAAAAAAATCGATCTTTATACTTTTTCTTCTAGAAGCATCTTGACTCCTATGTAAATTTTGAGATGTATTTGAGGTGGGGGGAGTATCTGGGGAGGGGGAAGGGGCTCACCCATCAACAGCACCTAAAAGATGGGCCTTGCCGTGTCAAATATAACTAATTATCATTCTTTCCTTTGAACATTGATAGGTACTGGTCTTGCGGTGACCCTTCTGCTAGGGAAGTTCTGTGCGTAATGATTAAATAAACAGCCACTATATCTAGATAACTTACATTTGAACCGCTGTCCCATTATTTTCTGGCTGATGACCTTGTGAAATATACCCAAGAGCTCCATGCCTTAGTGTCCCCATCAGTAATACGAGGCTGATAATAATTGTACCTTTCTCATATGTAGTCATGAGGACTAAACTCACGAATACCTGCTTAACATTGTTCCTGATACATAGTGAGTACTCAATGTTAGCCATTACTGTTTCAGTGATTCTCGTGATTAAGAGAGCTTCCCAAAGTGGTTCCCTCCAGAACGATCAAAGGAAAAGTATCATCATCACTAAAAATTAAAAATTGCTAGTAATTTTAAAATATCACTTCTTCCATTATATAAAAAAGTCTTAATCCATTGATACCCTGTTTTGCCTTACATCCATCCATCCATCCATCCATCCATCCATCCATCCATCTATCTGGCTTTAAATGTTTTTTCCTTAAGTCCATACTTTTCTGTAACTTACTCCCCATGACAATATATTGTGAAACTCTTCTTGCCAATAGCTGTACTTCCATGATATTTAATCTTTATTATCCTATTTAGTGACCTGTATTTTTCCAGCTACTTCTTGTTTCCATGTTTTCATTGCTATAAAGGATGGTGAAAGAAGGTCTCATGAACAGGTGCTCACATGGCTCCTTAATTGTTTTGAGGGGACAAACACCAGAAAAGGAATTTTAAAGCTTTTTAAATATACTGTTAAGTTGTCTCCAGTTTATACCAGAGTGAGCGACCCTGCACCTTCGCCAACAGAGAGCATTTAAAAAACGAGATGTAAAGTTTGATAGATACAAACGGCATGTTGCTTTAATGTATATTCCTTTTAAAATTATTAGTGAGGGTGAATATTTTATTAGGGTAGGTTTTTTAATATAGAGACTTAATTTCTTAAGAGCAGTTTTAGGTTCACAGTGAGATTGAGAGGAAGAGATTTCCCACATATCCCTGTCCCCATGCATGTGTAACCTCACTCACTATCAACATCTACGACTAGAGTGGTACATTTGTTACAATGGACAAACCTACAGTGACACATCATCATCACCCAGGGTCCATAGTTTACACTAGAGTTTACTCTTGGTGTCATGTTAGGCTTTTAATTTCTTCTTTTGTGAGTGACTTAGCTATGTTCTCAGCTGATTTTTCTTCTTATTGCTTTAAAAGAGCCTTTTATAGATGTAGGAGAGTCACAGACTTCCTCAGTGCTATCCAGAAAGAAAAGAAATTTAGTTTATTAATTTTCTATAACTAGTGCAATCCTTTTCATGAGCCCCAATCCTGGGGGAGGGTGATGGTGGAAGTGGTGGAGAGGAAGAACTTAAAATTGTCCCTGAATGAATCTTAGGTAGTTCTTCTTGAAACAGAACTTATTCTTTAGACAGCTCACTCTCAAGTAAATATAAAGACTTTAAGACGTACTTTCCTTCTGTCTCCTTCAACAAGGTAATATCTAATTATGTTTGTGTTTTGGTGAGGATGGGCACTTATGTGATCCCTTGCAGGGTGGGGGTCCTTTGATAAAGGGTACAGAGGTGTTTGAGTAGTTCTCTGTGAAGTTTACTCTCTGTCTGGTTATTTAGCTCTCTGGTGGCATCTTCTACTGAGGCTGGAGCTGCTCTCTTGGCCTAGTCAGGGCCTGGTGATTCCCTTGGCTTCTCAGCTAGAGCCTTGTCACCGTCCAGCTAGCTCTGGCTTAGCTTCCGCATGCTTCAGCCTTAGAAACGTTTCATACTCAGAAAGAGCCAAGGGAGGCTGAAAGTGTTAACTCAGGCCCTTTCTCTTTCTACTTCAGGTGGCCATTTTACTTTCTTTTTCAGAGTTTCAAATTGGAAGTGGGGCACAAGTCTCTCCTGCTTACAGCTTTTTCTCTTCATCTTCCTAAATCCCCTTTCCTATGTTGGTTTTGGTTCAGGAGGGAAGGGCTAGGATAATTTTTGTTTTTTTGCTTGTTTGTTTTTGCGGTACGCGGGCCTCTCACTGTTGTGGCCTCTTCCGTTGCGGAGCACAGGCTCCGGACACGCAGGCTCAGCGGCCATGGCTCACGGGCCCAGCCGCTCCGCGGCATGTGGGATCTTCCCGGACCGGGGCACGAACCCATGTCCCCTGCATCGGCAGGCGGACTCTCAACCACTGCGCCACCAGGGAAGCCCGGGCTAGGATACTTTTATCCGATTCTTTACTTCTCCTGCTTTTCTCTTTTCCATATCTACTAGGGTAGAATTGGTATGTTTTCTTCTTTCTCTTCCTGTCTAGCTGGAACTCTCCCTTGAGCCACATTCTGTTCCTGGGAACAGTGAGTTTCAAGCATGGAAAAAACCCTTAGGCTGAATCTACTGGTCATGGCAATTAGAACGGGCACCTACAAATCAGAGATTACACAGGGCAAAATGCATTGTCTTGCTATTCCCTAGATGTTACTTGTTTCATAAATATATATGTACATATAGATTCAGACAGAAGTGAGATCTGTCATATATATTGCAAATGTTTATGCCCCCATTTTTCCTTTTTCTAAAAGAAAATTATAATGGTCCTTGTAGTAGAGAAGTTCTACATTTTCATGTAGTCAAATCTACATTTTTTTGTTTGTTTCCATATTTTGTAAAGCTTAAAAAGTCATTTCTGCTTTTCTTCTAAGATTAGGAACAAGACAGGGTATCCACTGTCATCACTCCTGCTCAACATAGTACTAGAAGTCCTAGCAAGAGCATTCAGGAAAGAAAAAGAAATAAAAGTATCAGAATTGGAAAGGAAGGAGTAAAATTGTCTCTATTTGCAGACGACATAATTTTATATATATTGATAGAAAATCCTATAGACTCAACTATAAAACTGTTAGAGCTAATCAATGAATTCAGTAAACTTGTGGGATACAAGATTAGCATACAATAGTTAGTAGCATTTCTATATATTAACAACAGATTTTCAGAAAAAGGGATAAGAAAATTGATCCCATTTGCAATAGCATCAAAAACAATAAAATACTTAGGAATAAATTTAACTAAGGAGGTGAAAGATCTCTATGCAGAAAACTATAAGACATCGATGAAAGAAATTGAAAAAGAAGTAAATGGGAAGGTATCCTGTGTTCATAGGTTAGAAAAATTAATATTATAAAAATGTCAATATAGTAAAAGCCATCTATAGATTCAATGCATCCCCTATCAAGATTATACCGGCATTATTTACAGAGGTAGAAAAACACTCCTAAAATGTATATGGATTCACAAAAGATCCTGAATAGCCAAAGAAATCCTGAGAAAGAACAAAGCAGGAGACATCACACTTCATGATTTCAAGCTATATTCTAAAGCTATAGTCATCAAAACAGTATAGTACTAGCATAAAAACAGACAAATAGATCAATGGAACAAAATCAAGAACTCAGAAATAAGCCCAAGCATATATGGCCAGCTAATATTTGACAAGGGAGCCAAAAATACTCAACGGAGAAAAGACAGTCTCTTCAATAAATAGCAGTGGGATAATTGAATATTCACATGTAAAAGAATGAAACTGGACCCATATCTTACACTGTTCACCAAAATGGATTAAAAACATAAATATAAGGCCTGAAACCATGAAGTTTCCAGAAGAAAACCTAGGCAGTATGCTCTTTGATATTGGTCTTAGACATATCTTTTTAGATATGTCTCCTTAGGCAAGGGAAACAAAAACAAAAATAAACAAATGGGACTACATCAAACTAAAAATCTTTTGCACAGCAAAGGAAGCCATCAGCAAAATGAAAAGAGAACTTTCTGAATGGGAGAAGATATTTGCAAATTGTATATCTGATAAAGAGTTAATATCCAAAATATATAAAGAACTCATACAACTCAATAGCAAAAGAAAAACACCTGATTAAAAAAATGGGCAGAAGATATTTTCCAAAGAAGAAATACAGATGGCTAACAGGTACTTGAAAAGATGTTCAACATTGCTAATTATTAGGGAAATTAAAATTAAAACCCCAGTGAGATATCATCTCACACCTATCAGGAAAAAAAAAAAGATAACAATTGCTTGTGTGGATGTGGAGAAAGGGGAACCCTTAAGCACTGTTGGTGAGATTGTAAATTAGTACAGCCACCATAGAAACAGTATGGTGTTTCCTCAAAAAATTGAAACTAGAACTACCATATGATCCAGCAATTCAACTTTTGGGAACGTATCCAAAGGTAACCAAAACACTAACTTGATAAGCTATCTTCACCCTACGTCCATAGCAACACTATTTACAATAGCCAAGACATGGAAGCAACCTAAGTGTCTATCAGCAGATGATTGGATAAAGAAGTGGTATATAAATACGATGGAATATTATTCAGCCATAAAAAACAAGGAAATTCTACCATTTGTGACAACATGGATGGACCTTGAAGGCATTATGCTAAGTGAAATAACTCAGAGAAAGAAAAATACTGTATGATATCACTTATATGTGGATTCTTAAAGAAAAGCAAACAAACAAACAAAACCCCCCAAACTCATAGAAAAAGAGATCAGACTTGTGGTTACCAGATGCAGAGGATATGGGGAGAAGAATTGGAGGAACGTGGTCAAAAGGTACAAACTTCTCGTTATAAGATAAATAAGTATTAGGGGTATAATGTACAACATGATTATAGTTGACACTGCTGTATGTTATATAGGAAAGGTAAGACAGTAAATCCTGAGTTCTCATCACAAGGAGAAGATATTTTCCTGTTTTCCTTTCTTTTCATTTACTGTGTTTATAGGAGAACATGGATGTTTGCTTGAACCTAAGTGGTAGTCATTTCACAATTTGTGTAAATCAAGCCATCATGCTGTGTACCTTAAAATTCTACAGTGATTTATATGTCAATTATTTCTCAATAAAATTGAAAAAAGAACATATTAAGTGATTTAAAACATCAAAAAAGAAGTCTGTTTCATCGTCAAGGAAGATTATATTCACATCTATTCCTTCAAAAATTTTTATGGCTTAAATTTTTTTTACCTGGAGGCATTTGATATAAAGTATAGTATAGCAATCTAAGTATATACGTACGCACACACATGTACTTAACCAAGTCCTGAGCTCAACATATTTTATTGAACAATCCTTTTTTCCCTCACTGATCTGAAGTGTTACCACATCATATGTTAAATTCTTATTTGTTTGTTTTTGTACTTTCTACTCTGTTCCGTTGATATACCTGCATATACCTTTACTAGTTCAACAATATATTTTAAAAGCTAGTTTGCGATATTTTAGTAGCTCTTTAGGCTATTTCCCTCATTGCTCTTATTTTTCAGCATTTCTTGGACCTTTTCATGAGTTTCATTCAGGTGATTTCTAGAATAATTTTTATTCTCTCCAAATTCATTGCCATTCTCTTTGCAATGCATTAAAATTTAAGATTATAATCAATAACCTTTTTAAAAATCCCCCAATGCAAAATCTGTTTCTTCCACAGAGCTTGTTAACACTCATTAATTTAGGACATGGGAATAATTACCTCTGTCTTCACCCTCCCCATCATCCTATTAAAACCAAAGTGCAATTAAAAATTGCAAAGTAGAATGAAGTGTCAAAGCTTAACTCAATAACAAAAGCCAGGAAAACATGACTTAAATAATTGGCAATTGTACAAAAAAAGTTGTTTTGCTTTATATTATCTAGATAAGTAATGTACATTTTTATGTGTATATGTATGAATCCTGGGATTCCCTTTCTTCTGATTTCAGAAAGGGTTAGCGATTTTCTGTTATTATAATTATCAAATCCCAAGACTTTAATCCAACTTTTTTAGCCATTTCAATGACTGAACAAATACTTATAGTGTGGTGTTTGGCTATGAATTTCATCTGTGCTTCTCCTTCTTCATTTATTTTATGTTTTAATTATATCAAAATTTCTTTGTGTAGCCTTTAAATTGTAGGGATTTTTGTGTTATGTTTCTTCTTCCTCATTTCTTACGTTTTGGTTATATCAAAATGTCTTTATGTCACCTCTAAATTATAGAGTTTTGTTAATAATATTTATTATCCTGTCAAGCCTAAATTTATAAAAATGACTCCAGTAATCAATAGATTCTTCTTCTCCAGTGAGGATGTATGGATAGGTAGATTCATAGATTTCTTTTGAACTTAATCTTTTCTCTCAAGAACTATCTATGCTTGTAACTTGACAATGAAAATTGAATATCGTGGTTACTGGAGGGACCTTGGTGTCTTGGATTTTGCAGAGTCTCCTCCAGTGACTTTGTGTACCATGAAGAGCCCAGGTCATCACACTGGTTACTTTGCCATTTTCATCCTGTGTGCTCTCCAGATACACAGAGTTGAGTGAATTCAAAGAGACAGTGGAGGGGCAGATGATTTGGGAGGTGTGTTGTAAACTCATCTGTAAGAACCATGTAAGTTTATAACCATTCAGCTTTGAGCTCACAAGCAAAGTAAAGGATCCAGCTGTTTGATACTTACACACTTTCACTGCTCTAGACATTTCTCCTGGCTTAGTATTGGGAAATGAAGGAACAGACCAACCCAAACTGGAAGGGAGAGAAAATGCTGAATGCCAAAGAATACCTTCACCTGAAGAGAACCAGAATTGGCTGTGCCACCTTTAGGTGCTATTGGTTGCAGGCAAATGATTATACGGTTTCATGCATCTATAAGAACTTCTATGACTGTTTTCGTCTAAAATATTTTTACACTAATCCTCAGAATATTGAATTTTACAAAAAAATTAAGTATTTCTTCATATAAGGTTGTGTTCTACGATTTTAGCACCCTAAGTTATTTTTAATGAAAGAGTTGTGTTGTAAATTTTAACTCATGGCAGTAAATTAGCAAAAGCTGCATTTATCTCGTATTATCATAACCACCCACATTTAACACATGTTCAGCAAAAGATTTAGAAACTGTTTTGGAAGTTCTCATTAGTTGAGATAAATTAGCAGGATATTTACAGATGATATTAAATTGTTCAAGTACATATTTTCTTTCTTGATCATTTTATAGAGGTCTCATAAATATCAATGGCTGGCTTGCTTGTTCTTTGGGAAGTTCTTATGGGTATCAGTAACACCAAAGCCCAAAATTTTCATGCTTCTAAATGTCAGAGCAGTTGACTGGCCAGATGGTGTTCTGAGCAAACACAAACTCCAACCCATTTGATGAGCCTCACCTCATCTCCAAGGTCCTCTTGGTTTTGAAGTAGCTTATGGGATCTGTATAGACTAGACTGGTATTTCCCAAGGGATCTAATTTGTTATGGGATATCTATCTCCTGGCCCAGGGAGCCTCTCAGAGCCTAATTCATATATAGAAGTCAGGGAATAAGTTTTATTAGGTCCCATTTGTTTATTTTTGTTTTGATTTCCATTCCTCTAGGAGGTGGGTCAAAAAGGATCTTGCTGTGATTTATGTCATAGAGTGTTCTGCCTATGTTTTCCTCTAAGAGTTTTAGAGTGTCTGGCCTTATATTTAGGTCTTTAATCCATTTTGAGTTTATTTTTGTGTATGGTGTTAGGGAATGTTCTAATTTCATTCTTTTACATGTAGCTGTTCAGTTTTCCCCCAAAAAAGGGTTCTAGGGGCAGGACAGGAATAAAGACAGAGATGTAGAGAGTGGACTTGAGGACACGGGGAAGAGGAAGGGTAAGCTGGGACGAAATGAGAGAGTGGCATGGACTTATATATACTACTAGATGTAAAATAGCTAGCTAGTGGGAAGCAGCTGCCTGGCACAGGGAGATCAGCTCGCTGCTTTGCGACCACCTAGAGGGGTGTGATAAGGAGGATGGGAGGGAGACGCAAGTGGGAGGGGATGTAGGGATAAACTTATGCATATAGCTGATTCACTTTGTTATACAGCAGAAACTAACACAACACTGTAAAGCAAATATACTCCAATAAAGATGTTAAAAAAAGGTCAGGAAATATGTAGAAGGTGAATAATTGAGAGGGTATTTAGAAAGTACGATTATGTTTACCATGGATTCTTTTAATCCAAATCCAGTCCCTGGTATGCATGCCTCCTTCTTCATCAGACCTGACTCGTTCTCTCAGGAACCCAAAAGATTCAAGACAGGGCAAGGCTAGGTTCTAAATCTGCTGGGAGTTACAGAACACTACAACTAATTTTAGAACTTGTAAACACTCTGTGAATGGGGGTGTGAACACTCAGAAATCAAATACACTGTTTACTGACTATCACGTCTACCCTGAGGATCGCCTTCCAGAAAAGCAAATCATAAAGTCTAACTTGAGATATTCAGAGGAGAGGTTTCACGTATTGAAGAAGGGAAGAGTAAGAACACTTTTGGGAGTGTATAGTTTGACTGATCGTGAGAGTCATGAATTGCTTGAACTGTCTTAAAAGCAATATAAGGAGATCAATTGAAGATTAGGATTAAGAACTAAGTGCGAAGATGGTATAAAAGTGGATTAAAGTTTACGTGGGATTGAGTGCCGGCACCACTTAGAGGCAGACAGACAAGTGCAGGTGAATCTCACAGAATCATCCAGGTGAAGGTGATGTGTGCCTGAAAGAGAGAGAGAAACCCAGGGATCATTATGAAGATTCACTAGGGGTGGCAAGTAGTTGCTTATAAGAACAAGGATGAGAGTGGATGTGAGCTCTACCATGACATTTTGAGTAAGGGAAATTGAGATAGCAAAAATGTTACTGAAAATTACAGGCTCTAGCTGGAAGGGTTTTGGCTGTGGGCACAGGTTGTGGCTTTAAGCAAATAACCCTGGGAAGTGTTCCACAGAAAGGTGTCAGATATCAAGACAGTGGGGTAACTTTCTCATTACTTGCCAGTGTGTCACTCTGAGAAGGCACAGGCTAGAAAAGTAAGGAAAAGGACAAATCCTCATGTGATGACACTCTGGAGTGACTGGGACCCTGAAAGGAAGCACTAAGTTAGGATGTGGATGCAGAATGAAAGGGAGGACATACTGGGAAGCAGAGTACATGCTCCACCCTCGTGGCAAGAGAAACCCTGACCAGTAGCATCTGAATTAAAGGGTTATACAGGGTTATCAGTCAGAGTCAGGGAACGCAGAAGCCAATGTGACTATTTCAAACAGAGGGAATTTAATACTGGACACAGTTTACACAGGTGATGTAAGGGGCAAGGAGACCAGCAGGAAAGGGTGAGCAAACCCAGAGATTAACCACAGCAGGAAACCACCAGACCCCTAGGGCTGGAAGGACTTAGAGGAGGTGGTGGTACCAGAGCTAAGAAGCTGGGACTGTGCAGTGGAAGCTGGAACCACAGAGCGAGGGGCTGCCTGCTGGGAGCTGGAATCAGGGCAGAGAGTGGTCAGTGCTGATGACAGTGTCACTGGTGGCAGAGACAGGGGGATGAACACCCTGGCCTCACTCCTTAGCCTGTCATCCAGCCCCCATCATTGCTTCCTGTTGGCCAAGCCAACCTGCAGGCTAGAGGGCAAAGGAGCCTGGGAGATGTGAACACAGAGGAGAGGAAGGGCAGGACTGGAGCGGATCTGGAACACAGAGGAGAGGAAGGGCAGGACTGGAGCGGATCTGGACAGAAGGAGGCACAAACAGCCAGCTCATCTTACCTTATGCAAATATAGAGTATTTTGAAGTTTTGAGGGCTGTCTCCCAAGAAACTTCGGAACATAAATGTAGATGAAAATGTTGATTTTTTTCCCTCTGTAACTATATCCCCAACAATATTGCAAATGATATTGAAAATTAGAGAATTTAATGGTCATCTAATATGGTGCTCAGGGGCCAGACTAGCCTTCACTCTCCCCTCCCCTCCATTTCTTTACCTTGTTGTTGTCACCATGTACTTCTTATCTATTTATCACAAAGCTGGGCATCTGCAAAACGACAGTAGCTCTGCCATTTTAAAAAGAACAGATGAAAGTTTTCCAGGACACAAGAGCGCTTTTGAAAACTGTGCTCCCCCTCTTTCGTAATTACGACTGAACTTTATTTTGTATTTTGCAAACAGTTTATGATCTCCTGGCTAGAGGACTGAAAAGTGTTCATAGTTTTAGATGCTTTGCTTTGACTTTCTATGGGTCTCTTGGAAAGTCATTTATTCTATCAGGAACTGTGCAAACTTTCATAGAAATAAGGAGCAGAAGCCAAAGGCAGAGAAAGGGGGATACATACAGGAGCACCATGTTGCCCCCAATAAAGGAATCAGTGTTCCCTATGTAACTTGCCCCTTTTTGTAGCACCATGGGACTGAGTCTTGTGTTTGGTGGAAAATAATAATAATTAACATGTATTGAGTACTTGCTATTTGCCAGATAAAATCGTAAATTCTTCACATGTGTTACCTCATTTAATCCTTGAAACAAACCTATGAGGGTGGTATTCTTATAACGCTGTTTTACAGGTGAAGTAAACTAAGGAGCAGAGGGGAATTTGTCCACAGTCACATACTTGGTACGTGGCAGAGACAGCATTTGAGCCTTGCAGCTTGTCCCCAGAGCCCACGCTGTACCCATCTCAGGTCGTCTCAGACGCGGAGGCCTAGAGGGCTAGTAACACACCCACAGCTGCATCAGAGCAGAGGTGCTGGTATTGGGAGGAGGTGCGTAAGTGAGGCCCTTCTAATTCTGTTTGGGCACATGTGCTCGAACAGCTACCAACAGTGGGGGAAGAAGATTTCTGGTGTCCACATGGGAGGCAGGAGGGAGTAGTGGTCAGGTGTATGGAGGCTGGTCAGTTTGACCTGGCTTCTTAGGTATTTTGCCTAGATTTGGGGTGTTAGTTACTTCATCTATAAAATAGTAATGTGTATCCACCTCATAGGGCAGTTGTAAGAAATAAGTGAAATAATATAAAGAAAGCCCTTGTCAACTCAATGCAGAGTTGTTATAATTATTACTATTATTGTTATTGTACAGTAGAGGAGAGGATCAATTTGGAATCCAGATTATCCCCTTCCTCTATTAGTAGGACAAACCCTAATTAACCACTGATTCATCCCCCAAATCCATTGTGTTTGTATATATATTGATACATAATACACTGTATCTTCTTTATCCATTCATCTGCTGATGGAAACTTAGGTTGTTTCCATATCTTGGCTATTGTGAATAATACTGCAGTGAACATGGGAGTACACATCTCTCTTCTTGAGGAATACGGTTTCCACTTCAGTCCTCTCAGTCTCTGGCCCAGCTCCTCCGCTCTGCTGAATTCTAGCTGGAAGCTATTTTCCCTGGGCAGATTGATCACTGCCCAAGTAAACTATGCATTGCAGAGACCTTCACTGAAAAGAGATCTTCAATGAGATACATACCGCTATTCAGTTTTGCTGTTAAATAAGGGCAGGAGAGTTCTGAATTTACACCCAACCTACCATAGCCTTTGGAATGGCTGTTTAATGGACCATTAAGTATGTGCATGCAAATACAAAGCTCTCTTTAGTGAGTTGAGAAATATACCACCAAACAATGCTAGCTTTTCCCAGCCACCAAGGGAATAAGCATGTTTTGAATGAATCAAAATCTTGACTAACTCCTTCCCTCTGTGGGAGATCCTGTTACCTCAAAGGAGGTGGGACACCCAAAACTCTTAGCTCAGAACACACACACAAACCAGATTTCACCTTTTTATTTCTTTTCCAATTCACAGATACTATGGAAATTGGCAAGATGAATTCAAGGAAAAAAAAAATCGAATTTCTTGAATTTTTATGTGTACATTCTGATAAAGATAAATGTGATAGAAAAGTGAACACGTTTTGAATCAATGGTCCATAAATACTCTCTTGCCATTGTCATTTGGCAATAGGGTTTGATGAGAGTGTGTGAGTATATACTAAATAGTGTGGTGAGAACCATCCCGAGAGGGGAAACAGAAGGAAATGCAAAGCCCCAACCTTTTAGATTTGTGTCTGCATAGGGTCTCTGTGACAGTGTGGCAAGGCTCCAGGCTTTAAGCACTTGGCCTTTGCAGTTGGATTTTAAAAGATCCCAAGACATAAATTCTGGTTGCAATTAGAGCTAGTGAAAAGAAAAATACCCTAGGAGTTATTAATATGTAAATCTAGTAATTGGGGAAGTTGAATGATCTCAGGTTAGGGTTTCTGAATTTATGCAATCTAATTTTGACCAAAATGACATCACACTTCGACAGTTCTGCATAAATTGACAGCAAATTGCATAATGTTTCCTTAAAAATTTGTACAGAAAAAGAGTGCTTAAAGAGAACAAGACAGGAACACACATGTGGCTACAATGCAGCATACCAGAGATCGCATAGTCTGAACTCTCATTCCCAAAGGGGTCAGTGTCATATGTTTTGGTAGAAAAGAACATAGTAACAAAGGAAATTACGTCTTTACAAATGGGGCAGAATGGTCCCTTTGGATATGTTCTCTTCTATCTTTGTCAAACTTAGAATATTTTATCTCAATACTGGTATAAGCAGAATACCCAGTTTTTCTTATCTCTGCCAGTTGTCCTGCCATTGAGAAGGGTAGTGTTGATAGGTGGAAACGTTTCTTGGAAATGCTCAGTGGCCAAGCCTGCAGACACAGCTGGAACCAGTCGTGAAAGGGGATACATGGCTAATCAGTTTACAATTACGGACATGAGATTTGACTGCTGTTGTCCTGCTTACAAGCACTGAAAACAATCTCGAGCAACCTGAAATAATTGATTTGTTTTGAAACCTAGTCACACAGTTCTTTTGCCTGACTAAAATAATAAATTGGGATAGTTAGCAGGCTGCATTAATCAGTTCATATCCTCTTAGTACCGTAAACCTCGAGGGGCACTCCATATCCTTTTCTCATGCTGAAACCTGCTTGAATCAAATACTCGTTCAGGCCCAGATTCGTCAGTCCAATTACCTGTCTTTGACAGTCACACGAAGAGCAGATTTGTGAAGAAGAGCATGGCTTTTGCAAAGCTAAGGATTGTTTTAATAGATCTTGCTTTACCTTAATAATCTTTTGTGAATGTGCCATGTACCTAAACGTGATTGTTTTTACGTAGCTATGTGTATTTAAGGTTCATTACGGTTATGCCTCTTTGTAAAGAGGTATGCCTCTCGGTTTTTAAAAACCTAGCTAGTTAAAGCGCCAGGAGTGTCATCTGATTTGAATATTCAAGATTTGGCAAACAAGTTCATGTGAGTCAATTTAGGAAATTAGTATTGGTCTTGGAGTAAGAAAACTTGGGTTTGAATCTTAGCTTTGCCACGGATAAGTTGGCTGACTAGGAGCGAGGAATTCAAATTCTGAGCCTCATTTTGTTTTGAAACTTCACGTTAGTAATCCCTACCATATCTTGATTCGTTTTTTCTTTCATTTATCCAATATTTATTGAACATTTACTACATGTTAGGCCCTTCAGTAGATTCTAGTGATTTAAAGAGTGAATAATATCTCAGTACCTGTAATCCAGGGACTCATCCATAAGTAGAGGTATGTTGTAAAAAAGTAATTAGTGCACCGCTATGAGGGATATCATAAGTGAGATAGGACCAAAATGCCAGGAAATTGAAAGCAAAAGTGAATTTATTTCTCTGTTTTGGGGGAAAGTTTCAAAACAGAGGTAACATTTAATATATCCCAAAGAACCAAAAAGAGGATGAACAGGCATGGAGATAGGAAAGAGCGTGGCTTACTGAGAGAATTGTGAAAACACTGTGTAATTGTTATACCATATGGGGGATGGGGTGAGAGGAAACAGGCATCCCTTTACCATGGAAGTCTAACAATCATATCCATTGTGTCCCACATTGCCTTTAGGCTTATCTATCCTTTCAGAGAAATCCAGTGGATTATTCAAGCATTTTTTTTCCTTAAAAATATGTTCCCACTTTTCATATTTTTTTGTGTGTGTTTGTGCTTAAATGTTCAATAGTGCTTCTTTTTATTATGGATTCAACTAGACTTTCAGATATGGGGAGAAGACTCACCAATTTTTATTTTCCAGAGTTTTCCTTGGAAAGTATCTTAGGGTTGGGAGTTATGCTGGCCATTTATCATTTTCTTCTGACATGGTGGTCCAAACCGCAAAGATACGTATGTTGTCCAATGATTCTACAGTTCCAATATCTAGTCCTCACAGTGTTCTTAGGTGGATGCCTTTCAGCCCCATTCTGTGAACATTCAGGTGGCAAAAATTTATCCATAGCCGTGTGACCCAAGAAAATTCTGTGTAGACGAGAAATTTTATCTAGGTCTTAAAGGATAAATAGAAAGTAAGTGGGCATTCCAGACAGAGGAAACCTCATAAATAAGGTACAGAGGCAAAGAAACTCAGGGCAGGGAACATGCAGGTGGATAGAGTAAATATATTCATTGAATGGGAAATCAGGATGGCCTACTTGCATTTGGGCTTTATCAATAGGTAGTTTGGGGTAAGTAAAGATTTTACATCATAGAAATAGGACTAGAATTGTTCTCTAGGAAAATGAATCATAAATCTGGCTGTAGAGGGAAGATTGGGGATAGGGAATCCAGCTAGTGAATATTTAGAGAATAAACACATGGTGAGAGGGAGGGCTTGAACTGTGATTGCATTATTGAAAACAAAGAGAAGGAAACAAATTAGAGATATATTCTGGAAGTGGAATCAATTACCAAGTAACTAATGGTGGGGGAAGAGGGGGCTAAAATGATTCCAAGCTTCAGAACTGAAGTGATGCTAGTTCCATTAATGGAAACTGAGAGCACAGAAGGAGGGGGAAGAGAATGTTTCAGGGAGAATATGATGAGTTAATTAGCTACACATTTGCAATACAAGTAGAGATAATAGACTACTTATAAAATTAGATATGTGGGTCGGAGGAAATAAAACCTTTGCAATTGCCTGACATTTGTGTCTGCTGCTTTTCTGGTTTTTGACTATAATAGACTAAAATGAAAGGTGAATTATGATTACAAACCTATCCTCCCAAGTTTACTGTGAATTAAGTACAATATTGTTCTAATCTAATCATACAATACCCTCATCAGTGTAGCCTCTTTTCCCACTAATATGTTTTCCCTCACCTGGCTCTCTAACTCAGCAGTCTCAATTAGATCCTCAGCAAATAGAGAATCTCTGTCTCTCCCCTTTACCCCTGTGTGACAGCTGGAAAAGGTGATTGGTTCTGAACCCAGATAACTTCTGTGTCTTTCTCTTTCTGAAGTCCCATAATTAATCTTTTGCAGTCTGACAATAATTCTACTGTCTTCATTTCCCAGACACAAACTCATATGGCTTTGCAACACTTCAGATAACTTACTGCTAAGTTAAAAAGGAATGGAGGTATTCCTTCAGGCTTCCCTAGTTTCGCCGTGTGCTGTCAGGTCAACATTCTCAACACAACTAAGCAGGGACAGATGGTGCCCATTCCCTCAGTGACAGAATCATCCAGCAATGTCAAAGGCATTTACATTCTTGAGAGAGAGATGTTTTATGACTACAAGTTTCCCACCATGTGTATTCCACAATACAGAAATGAAAGTCTAAAAACAATTCATGTCCAGTTATGTTAAACTTTAATTACATGAATCATTTAGAAATAAACTCAATTACATTGCTTTATTATTATTTTTTTTCTTTTTTAACATCTTTATTGGGGTATAATTGCTTTACAATGGTGTGTTAGTTTCTGCTTTATAGCAAAGTGAATCAGTTATACATATACATATGTTCCCATCTCTCTTCCCTCTTGTGTCTCCCTCCCTCCCACCCTCCCTATCCCACCCCTCCAGGCGGTCACAAAGCACCGAGCCGATATCCCTGTGCCATGCGGCTGCTTCTCACTAGCTATCTACCTTACGTACATTGCTTTATTATTGAGTTTCCAAGGACGCTTTCTAGAAGGACATTAGTGTGCTTGAGTTGAAGGTAGCTATACTAATGATTACGCAAAATTCAAAATTGGACACAACGTTCTATAATGAATCTTAGGTATTTTAAACCACTGTATTAAAACTGAAAAAGGAAAATGAAATGTTGTTCAGGAAAATGTTCACTAATTTAGATAACATAAACTATATCTTATATTTCCTTAATTAGTTTTCTTATCCTTTGTATATTACTGCATTCAATTTATGTTTATTGTTCATATAAACGTGGCCATAAATCATCTGCTTAAATAACACGTAAGTTTAATAATAAAGATATTGTAAATTTCCCCATCCTATCCATTTCCTTTTCTTCTTTAAGGATACCTAGTATTAATTTTTTTTTTTTTTTTTTTTTTTTGTGGTACGTGGGCCTCTCACTGTTGTGTCCTCTCCCGCTGTGGAGCAAAGGCTCCGGACGCGCAGGCTCAGCAGCCATGGCTCACAGGCCCAGCCACTCCGCGGCATGTGGGAGCTTCCCGGACCGGGGCACGAACCCATGTCCCCTGCATCAGCAGGCAGACTCTCAACCACTGCGCCACCAGGGAAGCCCCCTAATATTAATTTTTAAAATATAATTTGAAACTCTTGAAGAATCTGGTGACCTGAATTTCAGTCCCAATTCTGGCACTATTTGCAAAATCTTTGCCAACTTGCTTGTTTTCTCTGAACCTCAGATTCCTCCTGTATAGAGGGCAAAGGTTATTAAGCTAAGCTGTCTCCATTTTTGAAATTCTATTGCTAAAAATAAAAAGGAAATTCTGTTGTATGATCAGATGAAAATAGTAAACAGATAATGATATAATAATAAAATAAAGTTTAGTGATTATATATAAAAATTTTATTTTTACTCATTAAAGTCATATATATTTTGGTTTACAAAAATAAAGTAAAAAAACTGTAAAGTTGAAAATGAGAATATTTTAATCTTGAAAATACCAGACATCTCCATGTATTCTATATTTTGGCTGGGATGTTGATTGGAATTGCTCTGAATCTATAGATCAGTTTTTAAAATAGTTTTATTGAGATATACTGTACATATCATACCATTTGCCCACTTGAAGTGTCAATTCAGTATGTTCAGAGTTAAACTACCATCACCATAATACATTTTAGAACTTTTCAACACCCCACAAAGAAACTTGACACCCTTAGTCAGCACTCCCAACCTCCCAATCCCCAACTCTGTGTAACCACTTATCTCTCTTCTATAAATTTTCCTATTCTGGACATTTCATATAAATGGAATAATGTAATAGATGGTCCTTTATTATCGGTTTCTTTGGCTTAGCATATTTTCAAGGTTCATCTGTGTTGTAGAATGATCAGTACTTCTTTTTTTTATTGCTAAAAGATTTGGCTTTAAGGATACACAACACTTTATTCATTCATCAGTTGGTAGACATTGGGTTGCTTCCACTTTTTAGTTGTTATGAATAACACTGCTATGAACATCATGTACGAGTTTTTTGTGGATGTATATTTTTATTTCTCTTGGGTATATACCTAAGAGTGTAATTGCTGGGTCATTTGTTAACTATGTTTAACCTTTTGAGGAACCACCAAATTCTTTTCCAAAGCAACTGCTTCATTTTACAGTCCTGTCAGTGTTTGAGGGTTCCAGTTTTTCCACATCTTCATCAACACTTGTTATTTTCCATTTTTTGGTTATAGCTATTCTAGTGGTTGTGAAATTATATCTCATTGTGGTTTTGATTTGCATTTACTTGATGGCTAATGATGTTGAACACCTTTTCATGTGTTTATTGACCTTTTGAATATTTTCTTTGGAGAAATGTCTGTTCAGATCCTTTAACCCATTTTTTAATTGGTCTATTTTTCTTTTTGTTGTTTAGTTATAATAGTTCTTTATATATTCCAGATACAAGCCCCTTATCACATAAATGATTTGAAATAGTTTTCTCCCATTTTTTGGGTTGTCTTTTCACTTTATTCATGTTGTTTTTTAAAACACAAATTAAAAAAAAATTTGATGATGTCCAATTTATCTTTCTGTTATTGTTGTTGCTTGTCCTTTTTGTTTCATATCTAAGAAGGAGTTGCATAACCCAAGGTCACAAACATGCACACCTGTGTTATTATAGGTTTCATAGTTTCAGATCTTACATTTAGGTCTTTGATACATTTTGAGTAAATATGTGTATATGGTATGATGTTCGGATCAAACTTCATTTTTTGAGGGGATATACAGTTGTCCCAGCACCATTTATTGAAAAGAGTATTTTTTCTCCATTAAATTGCTTTGAAACACTTGCTGAAAATCAGATGATCATAAGTATAAAGGTTTATTTCTCGACTCTCAATTTTATTCCATTTATCAGTAAGTCAGTCCTTATGCTAGTACCACGCAGTCTTGATTACTTTAGCTTTGTAGTATGTTTTAATATTGGGAAGTATGCATCCTCCAATTTTGAACTTTTTCACAGTTGTTTTGACTATTCTGGTCCCTTCAGTTTTAGACCATAGGGATTTTAGAATTAACTTGTCAATTTCTGCAAAAAAGTAAGTTGGTATTTTTATAAGGATTGCATTGAATATGTAGACTGTTTGGGGGAATATTGCCGTCTTAAAAATATTGTCTTCTGATCCATGATAATAGAATATCTTTTCATTTATTTCAGTCTTCTTTAATTTCCTTCAACCATGTTTTGTACTTTTCAGAGTATAATTTTCACTCCTTTTGTTAAATTTATTTTAAAATATTTTATTCTCTTTGATGTGTGTAATTGATGTGTGTGTGATTGAATTGTTTTCTTAGCTTCAGGAATGTTCAGGATGTTCACTGACAGTATGTAGAAATGCAATTAATTTTTGTATATAGGTCTTATATTCTGCAATTTTATTGAGCCTGTTTATTAGCTCTAATAGTTGTCTCTCTGTGTGTGTATTCATTAGGATTCTCTATCTATAAGATTATATTATCTGCAAGTAGAGATAGTTTCACTTCTTCCTTTCCAATTTGGATGACTTTTCTTTTTCTTGCCTAGTTGCCCTGGCAAGCACCTCAAGCATAATATTGAATAGAAGTTGTGACGTCAGCCATCCTTGTCTTGTTCCTGATGTTAAGGGTAAGAATTCAGTCTTTCACTATTAAATATGATATTAGCTGTGGGTGTTTTTTTCTTTGTAGCTGCTCTTTCTGAAGTTGAGGAAATTTCCTTCTATTCTTATGTTGTTTAGTGTTTTTATCATGAAAGGGTGTTGAATTTTGTCAAGTGCAATTTTGCATCTATTGAGATAAGTGTGGATTTTTGTCCTTTATTCTGTTCATATAGAATATTACATTAATTGATTTTTGGATATAGAAACAGCCTTTCATCTCCTAGATAAATTTCATTATATGTATTGCTTTATTTTTATTTACCAGTATTTTGTTGATAGTTTTTTTGTCTATATTCATAAGAGATATTTGTCTGTAATTTTCATTTCTTGTGACATCTTTGTCTGGTTTTGTTGTCAAGATAATGCTGACCACATTAAATGAGTTATGAAGTGTTCTCTCCTCTTTTACTTTTTTGGGAAGTTTGTGAAGAACTGGTAAAGTTCTTTAAATGTTTAGTAGAATTCACTGGTGAAGGTATTTGGGCCTGGAGTTTTCTTTGTATATAGTTTTAAAATTACTGATTCAATCTCTTATTATAAATCTATTCAGATTTTCTATTTCTTCTTGAGTCACTTTTTATAATTTTTATCTTTTAAGAAGTTTTTCCCATTTCATGTAAATTATTTAATTTGTTGTCATATAGTTGCCTTTCGTATTCCCTTATAAAACTTTATTTCTGTAAAATCAGTAGTAATGTTCCTTTTTTAGTTCTCAATTTTAATAATTTGAGTGTTCTTTCTTTTTTTTTTCTAATCTGTCTAGCTAGAATTTTCTCAATTTTATTGATCTTTTCAGAGAACTAAGTTTGGGGTTTATTGATTTTCTCCATTGTTTTTATATTTTCTACTTCATTAATTTCCACTCTAATTCTTATCATTTCCTTTCTTCTGCTCTTGATTCAAAGTTCTTCTTTTCTCCCTATCTTAACATGGAAAATTACATTGTTGATTTGAGATCTTTCTTCTTTTTTGATGTTGGTGTTTGCACTACAGATTTCCCTCTGAGCACCTCTTAAGTTAAACCTCATGAGTTTTTGTATGCTATGTGTTCATTTACATTCATCTCAAAGTATTTTCTAATTGTCCTTATCATTTATTCTTTGATCTCCTTGTTATTTTGTACTATGTTGTTTAATTTGCATATGTGTGTAAATATGTATAGATGAGTTTTGAGGGAATTGATGTCTTAATATTGAGCTTTCTAATCCATTAAAATGGTAACTCTTTCCATTTATTTATGTCTTCTTTGATTTCTTCCATCAGTGTTTTGTAGTTTTCAATGGACAGATCTTATGTATATTTTGTAAGGTTTATATAAAAGTATTTTGTGTTTTTGGATCTATTGTAAATTGTATTTTTATTTCAATTTCTAATTATTGCTAGTATATAAACTTGTGATTGATTTTTGGCTATTTTGCCTATATCCTGCAACTTTGCTAAGTCAACTTAGCCATTATAGTAGCTTTTTAATAGATTCTTAGGATTTTTTATGTAGACAATCATGTCATCTGAAAAAAGAGACTTTTCTTTCTTCCTTTCAATTATGGGTGCCTTTTCTTACTTTTCTTATTGCACTGGCTAAGACCTCCAGTACAATTTTGAATAAAAGTTGTGAAAGTGTATATCTTTGCTTTTGTTCTGTGTCTTAGGGGGAAAACGCTCATTCTCTCACTAAGTATAATGTTGGTTATACATTTTTTTCTAGATATTTTTATCACATTGATGATGTTTCTTTCCATTCCTATTTGTGGGGAGTTTATATCATGAACAAATGTTGAATTTTTGAAAGACTTTTTCTACATCTATTGAGATGATTATATGATTTTCATCTTTCGTGTATAGATATGGTGAATTTTGTTAATTGATGTTTTAAAACTTTATTTCATTTATTTATTTAATTTTGGCTGCATTGGGTCTTTGTTGCTATGTGCAGGCTTTCTCTACTTGTGGCGAACAGGGGCTACTCTTCTTTGCGGCGAGTGGGCTTCTCCTTGCGATGGCTTCTCTTGTTGGGGAGCACGAGCTCTAGGCACATGCCTAGAGCTTCAGTAGTTGTGGCATGTGGGCTCAGTAGTTGTGGCTTGTGGGCTCTAGAGTGCAGGCTTAGTAGTTTTGGTGCCCAGGCTTAGTTGCTCCACGGCATGTGAGATCTTCCCGGACCAGGGCTCAAACCCATGTCCCCTGCACTGGGAGGCAGATTCTTAACCACTGCGCCACCAGGTAAGTTCCTTGTTGACTGATTTTTGAACCAGTCTTGCATTTTTGAGATAATGGTTCACTTGGTCATGATATATTTTATCTCCTTTATATATTGTTGGATTAGATTTGCTATTATTTTTGAAGTTTTTGTGTCTACATTTATAAAAGAAAGTTACCTGTAGTTTTCTTGTAATGTTGTTTTCACTTGGGATGTCAGGGGGATGTTAACTTCATAGAATGAGTTTCAATTTTCTGGAAGAATTTGTCTGGAATTGGCGTAGTCTCTTTAAAATTTTTTGTTGGAATTCAACAGTGAAGTCATCTAATGCTAAAGTTTTCTTTGTGGTGAGATTTTTAAACTACGAGTTCATTTCATTTTATATATATATATATATGTATATATATATATATACATATAGCTAATTAGGTTAGCATTTCTTCAGTGATTTTTAATTGTTTTGTGGTAAAGGGATTTATCTGATTCATTTAGATTCTCAATTTTATTGACTTAAAATTTTCATTATCCACATAATCCTTT
Source organism: Aethalodelphis obliquidens (assembly GCF_003676395.1). Lineage (NCBI taxonomy): Eukaryota > Metazoa > Chordata > Mammalia > Artiodactyla > Delphinidae > Aethalodelphis > Aethalodelphis obliquidens. Next base: position 51,712,766 of record NW_020837946.1, on the reverse strand, counting down.
TAATAACCTAGAATCTACAGAGATGCTCCTTCTCGTATTCCTAGTATTGGTAATCTATGTCTTTTTTTTCCATAACAGTCTAACTAGAAGTTAATCATTTTGATAGATCTTGTCAAAGAATTATCTTTGGGGGTCATTGAGAAGCATACTTTAGGTATTGGAGTGAAAAGAGAATGGCCTTGCTGCAAATTTGCATAATTTCATGGTTAGGAGATTAATGATATATGAGGGGAATGCCCTGAAAGAGAAGCTTCTGCTCGTATTTTATATATCTGGAGTCAATTATTTTAGCTTTTAATATGGAGGAAAAATACATCACTTTATAATCAAAAGGCAAGGAGGGTTCTATCTTCTTTTAAAAACAATAACAACACTATCATAATATACTCTCTTTTAGAAGATGATTTGCTGAAAACAGCAATGAAACAAATCACCTAAGGCCTTCTGTAAATCTAACTTCAAATAATAGCTCCAAGAGGGAAATGTTGATTGTGTTATTTCAGACTCCTCAGAATCAAATGTGTTCCTCGTGTTCAGGGAACCATAGTCTCTAGATAACTGTCTGTTCTCTAAAAATATTATCATACAAAGTACTTGCCATACTGCAGGTTAGGAAACATAACCGTAATTTAATATAGGAAAATTTACAATTGAACTATAACAATAGAAGAAATATTGCAATCATACTTGTAAAACACATGCAAATTAAGTATTTTTAAAGGAGGATGAATAGAGTCCCTTTTCTCTCAGGATGGTATAGAATCTGCAGCATCTTCTTTGCTCATTCCCTCATTAAAGGAGATATCTTTTCTGACTTGTCTAGAAGGTTGGTTATTTGACCTGGTGAGCAAGCAGGCATAGAACCAGCCTCTCTAGAGCAGTCCTGCGGGCAGGGAGTTTATACAAAAAGTTGAGAATATAAAAAGTTGGGAACAGCAAAAGTGACCATTTCTAAGTATCTGACAGGCTTCTCATCCCAATCAGATGGTATCTGTGCATCCTCTGGGGCTCTGAAGCTTGTTGCTGCACTGGAAGTCTCCTACTCTGTCCCCAGCTCTGGGGAGCTGCTCCTTCAGAGATGAATTCTTGAGTTCTTTGCCTGTACCTTTTGCTCTTGGCATCTTTCCTTCAGTCACTATCCACCTTGTGACAGCCTTGCACGAGGATAGATATGGACCCAGAAAACATACTCATTACATATTTGTGAACTGACCAGTGTGCAAGGAGGTTTCTTTAAAAGGGAATCACAGAGTGCTGTAGAGATTGCCACTGAGGCTGGATAAACCCGTCTTTCCTTTCCTTTGTCCTTTGTACATTTTCATATGGTTGCAAAACCTCTTCCTGTAGGAGGAGGCCTCCTTTGGATTTCCGCAAGTGATCTGCTTTCTCTGGGAGAATAACATGTCATGTGCCTATCAAAGAAAAATGCTAAACATTTACAAATGAGACACCAGAATTAGCACGAAACCAAGACACCCCCTGTAGGAGATCAGCTAGGCAGATGGAGTGAAGTGCTCTGCATCGGCTCCCGGGCTTGTCAGTCATGACCTGACCACTTCTACTGCCTAGCCCTTACTCACAAATGGCCGGTGGGAACATCATACTCTAGCATTTTGTCATCACAATCCCTGTGCATTTCTGTTGTGTTGAAAAGGAGATACTGCAAAATGAGAAGTCAAATGCAAACTGACCTTTACTGCAGGAAAATCCCCTAAGTGAGAATCCTGGTTCCTCTCATCAGGAGAAGCAGCCACAGAGAATGAGGAACAGCTTGTGTTGTGACCTTGGGCAAGTCCTTTGGTTCCTCTGGGCCTCAGTTTTCTCTTCCATTGAGTAAGTGAGTCTCATATGGTGCCTTATTTTTAGACTTTTATTATGAAAATTTTTAAACGCACAGAAAAATAGAAAAAAAAATGGTGCAGTGGACATCCATATACATACCATCTGGATTCAGCAACTGCTAACATTTTGCCATATTGCCTCATGATTGCATGTATATCTATCTATACTTTCGCTGAGTCATTTTAAAGTGAATTATAGATGTCAGGACATTTCATGCTTAAATATTTCAGCTTGTATATTCAGAAATTAAGGACATATTCCTCCATCACTATAAACCAATCATAGAATGACTCTGAGTTCCAGAGTCCCAAGTCCTGGGAGCCTTGGACTTGGTTTTCACCAGAGAGACATGAAAGAACAGATAGGAACAGAGACAGATATACCATGAAGCGCATGCAGCTACAACTTCGGGTTTTCTCACTTGTACAGGCTCCTTTTAAAACCATTTATATTAAATTTGCCAAGGAAAACTATTTTAGCTGTAATTGCTTAAGCCCATTATTTATTTTCAATCTGGCTTCTCTTCTCTTACAATCTCTTCCCCTTCTCCCTAAACGCACACACACATTCTCTCTCTCTCTCTCTCTCTCTCTCTCTCTCTTTCATATCAGGTAGGATTGGAATGGCTGTGAACATTTTGGGGATTCCACTTTAAAACCTGGAATAATTAATCTTGCTTGCAATCACTGCTGTGCAAAGTGAAGTCACTGCCAGCTCTCCAGAGATATGAATGAATTCTAGGAATACTGTTACTATTCATAGGTAGAAATAACATGAACTACAGTAAGTATATGAGGAAAGGAGGACAAATATGGGACACAATGAATGGAGTCACAATTAATCTGGGAAAAGGCATCCCATCAGAATATGTGTAAATCAGGAAGCTGAGGATTTGAATATCATCAAAATGCAAGTTCTCTCTTGTCAGGAATAAGAGTTAAATATGCAATATATGCACTATATATTGGAATTGCACAAAATACAATTTATCAGAAAACCTGTTGTTGTGTTACACTGTGAATACTTCTGGGTGAGAAGTTGCATGTTTTATGCATCTAAACGTATCATCTCATATCTTAGAGAATCTCATTCATCTTTGCCTAAGGAAGTCTGGCAGAGTCAGATTTAATATGATGCAAAATTGTGACCAGTACTGTGAAAGGACAAACATAATACACAAATGAAGTAAATATGGCAAAATGTTAACAATTGTCAAATTCAGGAGGTGGGTACATGGATGATTATTGTATTTGAAAGTAAGGTATTTGAAAGTTTTCATAATGAAAAAAAAAATCACCCTATAAAATCCACTCAGTTTACAGGAAAGGAAATTGGCAGAAACCTATCAGGAAATGGATGTGTGTGATAGAAGAGGAATTTGATTATACGGCTCAATACTGTGGAGCATCAATTTAAAAATGGATTTTGGTTTGACGTATCATGTGTGACTTAATTTCAGTGTAATTTTGTATATTTTTCATAATTGTTAATCAGATCAACGTTCAGATATAACTACAATGAAGTATGTTGGTGGAAGCCAAAAAAAAAAAAAGTGAAAGACAGGAGACTGTCAGAAGCTTCAAAATGTCAACCTCCCCCTTAGCATATCATAATGAAATATAAAAGCTTTGATTTCAAAATCAATAAAAAATTTTCTAAGATATCAATAAAAATGATTTTTCAATCATGCAAAAGCAAGACTAAATTATCTTTTATTCTCTCTGGACATTGCAAAATTATTATTGTATGGAGGAACAAAGAGTATGCAGCCAAAAACTTCAGGAGTATAGAGTTGTGTCCAGTAGTTAATAAAATATATTATTTTTGGATTTTTCATATGTGCGCTATTTGTTAACTTTTGAACTTTGTTGTCACTTTTTTCTCATTTAAAATAATACACCTAGTTTTTGTACTTAGTTTTGAATTTATAATTTGTAATCTTAAAGAGTGCTGTAAAATCTATATGCTCCTAGGATTGGTCTGAATTCAGCATCACTCTGAATTTTACAGTGTTCAAACAGAAAAATTGTGTTTTCTATTCTTCTCAACCTGATTTTTCTGGTAGCAAACTACAGTGTTAAAACTGATGGAATATTAGATATTCAGACATTTTAATATGTTGGTGAGGATATTGAAGCCCAGAAAGATGGCAACTTGTCCCAACTCAGATTGTGACAACACAATGGTTAAGATTCAGGTCTCCAGACTCTTGGCCCCTCTTCTTCTCCTCATGCTGTGTTGCAGCTCATTAGTTAAAGAAACATGTTATAAAATATGATGCTAAAGATATGACATTGTCCACCAGAAAGGCAAGATCCAGCCTCATCCACCAGAACAGAGGCACCAGTACCCTCCACCAGGAAGCCTACATAACCCACTGAACCAACCTTAGCCACTGGGGGCAGACGCCAAAAACAATGGGAACTACGAACCTGCAGCCTGCGAAAAGGAGATCCCAAACACAGTAAGTTAAGCAAAATGAGAAGACAGAGAAACACACAGCAGATGAAGAAGCAAGATAAAAACCCACCAGACCAAACAAATGAAGAGGAAATAGGCAGTCTGCCTGAAAAAGAATTCAGAGTAATGATAGTCAAGATAATCCAAAATCTTGGAAACAGAATGGAGAAAACACAAGAAACGTTTAACAAGGACCTAGAAGAACTAAAGAGCAAAGAAACAATGATGAACAACACAATAAATGAAATTAAAAATTCTCTAGAAGGAATCAATAGCAGAATAACTGAGGCAGAAGAACAGATAAGTGAACTGGAAGATAAAATAGTGGAAATAACTACCGCAGAGCAGAATAAAGAAAAAAGAATGAAAAGAATTGAGGACAGTCTCAGAGACCTCTGGGACACTAAATGCACCAACATTCGAATTATAGGGGTCCCAGAAGAAGAAGAGAAAAAGAAGGGACTGAGAAAATATTTGAAGAGATTATAGTTGAAAACTTCCCTAATATGGGAAAGGAATAGTAAGTCCAGGAAACACAGAGAGTCCCATACAGGATAAATCCAAGGAGAAACATGCCAAGACACATATTAATCAAACTATCAAAAACTAAATCCAAAGAAAAAATATTAAAAGCAGCAAGGGAAAAGTAACACACAAGGGAATCCCCATAAGGTTAACAGCTGATCTTTCAGCAGAAACTCTGCAAGCCAGAAGGGAGTGGCAGGACATATTTAAAGTGATGAAAGGGAAAAAATTACAACCAAGATTACTCTACCCAGTAAGGATCTCATTCAGATTCGATGGAGAAATTAAAACCTTTACAGTTAAGCAAAAGCTAAGAGAATTCAGCACCACAAAACCAGCTTTACAACAAATGCTAAAGGAACTTCTCTAGGCAGGAAACATAAGAGAAGGAAAAGACCCACAATAACAAACCCAAAACAATTAAGAAAATGGTAATAGGAACACACATATCGATAACTACCTTAATGTAAATGGATTAAATGCTCCAACCAAAAGACATTAATTGGCTGAGTGGATACAAAAACAAGACCCGTATATATGCTGTCTATAAGAGACCGACTTCAGACCTAGGGACACATATAGACTGAAAGTGAGGGGATGGAAAAAGATATTCCATGCAAATGGAAATCAAAAGAAAGCTGGAATAGCAATTCTCATATCAGACAAAATAGACTTTAAAATAAAAACTATTACAAGAGACAAAGAAGGACACTACATAATGATCAAGGGATCAATCCAAGAGGAAGATACAACAATTGTAAATATTTATGTACCCAACATAGGAGCACCTCAATACAGAAGGCAAATGCTAACATAAAAGGGGAAATCAACAGTAACACAATCAGAGTGAGGGACTTTGACACCCCCCTTTCACCAATGGACAGATCATCCAAAATGAAAATAAATAAGGAAACACAAGTTTTAAATTATACATTAAACATGATGGACTTAATTGATACTTATAGGACATTCCATCCAAAAGCAACAGAATACACTTTCTTCTCAAGTGCTCATGGAACGTTCTCTAGGATACATCATATCTTGGTTCACAAATCAAGCCTTGGCAAATTTAAGAAAATAGAAATCATATCAAGTATCTTTTCCGAGCACAACGCTATGAGACTAGATATCAATTACAGGAAAAAATCTGTAAAAAATTCAAACACATGGAGGCTAAACAATACACTACTAAATAACAAGAGATCATTGAAGAAATCAAAGAGGAAATCAAAAAATACCTAGAAACAAACGACAATGAAAAGACGATGACCCAAAACCTATGGGATGCAGCAAAAGCAGTTCTAAGAGGGAAGTTTATAGCAATACAGTCCTACCTCAAAACAAGAAACATCTCAAATAAACAACCTAATGTTACACCTAAAGCGATTAGAGAGAGAAGAACAAAAAAACCCCAAAGTTAGCCGAAGGAAAGAAATCATAAAGATCAGATCAGAAATAAATGAAAAAGAAATGAAGGAAATAATAGCAAAGATCAATAAAACTAAAAGGTGGTTCTTTGAGAAGATAAAGGCAATTGATAAACCATTAGCCACACTAATCAAGAAAAAAAGGGAGAAGACTCAAATCAATAGAATTAGAAATGAAAAAGGAGAAGTAACAGCTGACACTACAGAAATACAAAGGATCATGAGAGATTACTACAAGCAACTATATGCCAATAAAATGGTCAACGTGGAAGAAATGGACAAATTCTTAGAAATGCACAACCTGCCAAGACTAAACGAGGAAGAAATAGAAAATATGAATAGACCAATCACAAGCACTGACATTGAAACTGTGATTAAAATTCTTCCAATAAACAAAAACCCAGGACCAGATGGCTTCACAGGCGAATTCTATCAGTTAGATAAGAGTTAGAGAAGAGTTAACACCTATCCTTCTCAAACTCTTCCAGAATATAGCAGAGGGAGGAACACTCCCAAACTCATTCTATGAGGCCACCATCACATTGATACCCAAACCAGACAAAGATGTCACAAAAAAAGAAAACTACAGGCCAATATCACTGATGAACATAGATGCAAAAATCCTCAACACAATACTAGCAAACAGAATCTAACAGCACATTATAAAGATCATAAACCATGATGAAGTGGGATTTATCCCAGGAATGCAAGGATTCTTCAGTTTACACAAATCAATCAATGTGACAAACCATATTCACAAATTGAAGGAGAAGAAACATGATCATCTCAATAGATGCAGAAAAAGCTTTTGACCAAATTCAACACCCATTTATGATAAAAAGCCTCCAAAAAGTAGGCATAGAGGGAACTTACCTCAACGTAATAAAGGCCACATACAACAAACCCACAGCCAACGTTGTTCTCAATGGTGAAAAACTGGAACCATTTCCTCTAAGATCAGGAAGAAGACAAGGTTGTCCCTTCTCACCACTGTTATTCAACATAGTTTTGGCAGTCCTAGCCATGGCAATCAGACAAGGAAAAGAAATAAAAAAAATACAAATTGGAAAAGCAGAAGTAAAACTGTCACTGTTTACAGATGACATGATACTATACATAGAGAATCCTAAAGATACCACCAGAAAACTACTAGAGCTCATCAATGAATTTGGTATAGTTACAGGATACAAAATGAATGCACAGAAATCTCTTGCATTCCTATACACTAATGATGTAAAATCTGAAAGAGAAATTAAGGAAACACTCCCATTTACCATTGCAATGAAAAGAATAAAATACCTAGTAATAAACCTACCTAAGGAGACAAAAGACCTGTATGCAGGAAACTATAAGACACTGATGAAGGAAATTAAAGATGATACAAACAGATGGAGAGGTATATCGTGTTCTTGGATTGGAGGAATCAACATTGCGAAAATGACTATACTACCCAAAGCAATCTACAGATTCAATGCAATCCCTATCAAACTACCAATGGCATTTTTCACAGAACTAGAACAAAAAATTTCACAATTTGTATGGAAACACAAAAGACTGCAAATAGCCAAAGCAATCTTGAGAAAGAAAAACGAAGCCTGAGGAATCAGGCTCCCAGACTTCAGACTATACTACAAAGCTACAGTAATCAAAACAGTATGATACTGGCACAAAAACAGAGATATAGCTCAATGGAACAGGATAGAAAGCTCAGAGATAAACCCACGCACCTATGGTCGCCTTGTTTTTGGTAAACGAGGCAAGAATATACAATGGAGAAAAGACAGTGTTTTCAATAAGTGGTGCTGTGAAAACTGGTCAGATACATATAAAAGAATGAAATTAGAACACTTCCTAACACCATACACAAAAATAAACTCAAAATGGATTAAAGACCTAAATGTAAGGCCAGATACTGTCAAACTCTTAGAGGAAAACATAGGCAGAACACTCTATGACATAAATCACAGCAAGGTCCTTTTTGACCCACCTCCTAGAAAAATGGAAATCAAAACAAAAATAAACAAATGGGACCTAATGAAGCTTAAAAGCTTTTGCACAGCAAAGGAAACTACAAACAAGATGAAAAGACAACCCTCAGAATGGGTGAAAATATTTGCAAATGATTCAACTGACAAAGGATTAATCTGCAAAATTTACAAGCAGCTCATGCAGCTCAATATCAAAAAAACAAACAACCCAATCCATTAATGGGCAGAAGACCTAAATAGACATTTCTCCAAAGAAGATATACAGACTGCCAAGAAACACATGAAAGAATGCTCAACATCACTAATCATTAGAGAAATGCAAATCGAAACTACAATGAGGTATCACCTCACACCTGTCAGAATAGTCATCATCAAAAAATCTACAAACAATAAATGCTGGAGAGGGTGTGGAGAAAAGGGAACCCTCATGCACTGTTGGTGGGAATGTAAATTGATACAGCCACTATGGAGAACAGTATGGAGGTTCCTCAAAAAACTAAAAATAGAACTACCATACGACCCAGCAATCCCACTACTGGGCATATACCCTGAGAAAACCATAATTCAAAAAGAGTCATGTACCACAATGTTCATTGCGGCTCTATTTACAATAGCCAGGACATGGAAGCAACCTAAGTGTCCAAGGATGTGACACATATATACAATGGAATATTACTCAGCCATAAAAAGAAACGAAATTGAGTTATTTGTAGTGAGGTAGATGGACCTAGAGTCTGTCATACAGAGTGCAGTAAGTCAGAAAGAGAAAAACAAATACCGTATGCTACCACATATATATGGAATCTAAAAAAAAATGGTTCTGAAGAACCTAGGGGCAGGACAGGAATAAAGACACAGATGTAGAGAATGGACTTGAGGACCCAGGGAGTGTGAAGGGTAAGCTGGGGCAAAGTGAGTAAGTGGCATGGACATATATACACTACCAAATGTATAATAGATAGATAGCTAATGGGAAGCAGCCACATAGCACATGGAGATCAGCTTGGTGCTTTGTGACCACCTAGAGGGGTGGGATAGGGAGGGTGGGAGGGAGACACAAGAGGGAGGAAATATGGGGATATATTTATATGTATAGCTGATTCATTTTGTTATATAGCAGAAACTAACACACCATTGTAAAGCAATTATACTCCAATAAAGATGTTAAAAAAATTAACTATTATAATTTAAATGGATGAATAAATGTTGAAATTTCTAAAAGTAATCACATATTTATTCAAAATGCACATACAGATGCAGTCATCATATGAAAATAAATCTAGAATAGTAAAACTTCAGAAATTCTTGAATATTCATTTGCAGATGAAATCTATAGCAAGTATAGCATATTCATAACATGTTCCTACATAACATATTAAGGCTGTGCAGTATTATAACACAGAATTTGAATCTATAAATTTATGTGAAAAATACTTATTTTTAAAATTTGCTTTATATTTTTAAACGGTAAAAGTAGTTCTACATGTTCATTGTTGTGATTATACCACAGAATAATAAAAGTATGGGGAAAGTTTTTTTAATCTGGAGAGAAATTAACCCAAATTTTATTTGTAAATATTTTTAGATTATGGACTCATGGGGTAATCTGTAATTTTATTTTCTTTTGACATATGTGTTTGTCAAGTGTTTTACATTGATCACAATAATCATTAACATTGAAATGATTGTTTTTGTAATATATGCCATTGGTCTGTTAATAAAGTTAAGCTAATAATTTCAAAATTAATTTATATTGGTGTTGAGAGACATAAAGAAAGTTATATCCGAAAAAACAGTATGGCATTGAGGAGATGTTCTGTGAAGTTCATTCTGTTGATTTACTCAGCCACTAATTTATGCATCACATATTCAGTCAGCTTTGGAGATTCACAGGTGGTCCCTGACCACATGGTCCTTGACTGTAAATAGCTCACAGGAGCAGGATTCTAGACTAGTACAAAGAAATGCTGCAAACTAGACATTAATTATACACATTAGAATTCCAATGGGGAAGGAATGTGTCATCTATTCCATACTTTTTGTGCCCCCATGTATTCCTTTGGAAGAGAGAGAGGAGGGCTAGTCCTGACTCTATCACCTACCACAGAAATACTCTCTCTGTTCAATCTTGTTACCTCCTATTCCCCATTCTTATTCTATTTTAAGGGAAGTGAAGACTGTTAGGAACTTCTTTACTTATGAATCCTCTTCTGTACTAGTCAGGGTTCTCTAGAGAAGCAGAACCAATAGCAGATATATATATGTGTGTGTGTGTGTGTGTGTGTATAGAGAGAGAGAGAGAGGGAGAGAGAGAGAAAGAGAGAGGGAGATCAATACTGAGATATATATGTTTGTGTGTATATATACATAAGTATATGTGATTTATTATAAAGAATTGGCTCATACCATTATGGAGGCTGAGAAGTCCCAGAGTCTGCAGTCTGAAGGCCTAAGAACTAGGAGAGCCAGTGGTATAAGTTCCAGTCCAAGTCTAAAGGCAGGAAAAGACTAATGTCCTAGCTTGAAGACCAGCAGGTAGAGACAGTGAATTCTTTCTTGCTCAGTGCTTTATTCTTTTCAGACCTCAACAGATTGGATAAGGCCCACCCACATTGGGGAGAGCAATCTGCTTTACTCAATCTACTGATTCAAATGTTAACCTCATCCAGAAACACCCTCACAGACACACACAGACATAATTTAACCAAGTACCTGGGCACTTTTGGCCCAGTCGACACATAAAATTAACCATCACTTCTACATTTCTCCTCTCCTCCTCTCTCTCCTCCTTCATCACAACCTTAGGTTGGGGTTCTCCAGAAACAGACCCTCAGATGAGGGTTTGTGGAAAAATGGTTTACTAAGAGATGCCCTCAGAGAAAAACGGAAGAGGGACAGACAGAGGGACTGGGAAGAGGAGGAGGTCAAGTGATAGGCCAGTATTAAGCAAAGTTCCAGGGAGGTAAACTTTGCTTCAATCCTGTCGAAAAGCTCTGGAAGCACATGGGCTGCACCTCTGATCACCCTGGCCCCGGTCTTGGGAACTGGGGTATTTATAACCACACAAGGTTAGTCAGTGGCCACAGCCTCCACCTGGAGTCCATAAATCTCCAGGTACTTACCACTCTCTGTCCAGGCAAGAAAAGTAGGCTCTGGCAGTCCAAGGGTAGCCCTCTATGAAGTGTTGCAGGTGTGGGTTTTGGAAGTGAAAGCATTGTATCCAGGTAAATCAGAAGGGATCTGAGGAGGTTTCCCTGGTGGCGCAGTGGTTGAGAGTCCGCCTGCCGATGCAGGGGACACGGGTTCGTGCCCCGGTCCGGGAGGATCCCGCATGCCGCGGAGCGGCTGGGCCCGTGAGCCATGGCCGCTGAGCCTGCGCGTCTGGAGCCTTTGCTCCACAGCGGGAGAGGACACAACAGTGAGAGTCCCACGTACCGCAAAAAAAAAAAAAAAAAAGGGATCTGAGGGAGTTGGGCAGAGCAAAGCCATGTGCCACAATGGTCATCAGCCTCTTAGCAATGATTACAGTAATGTCAATGTTATCAAGGACTCATGTGTGGGATACTGGACTCTGTGCTTTCTAGACATAATATTATTCAATCTTGATGTCAGATTTATGGTAATTAGTATAATTATACTACTGAGGCTCAGAGTGAGTAAGTTGCCTACGGGAACAGCAAGGGCTGCAGGTATACCATCCTCCTGTCCGCCAGATGCCGTCTGCCCTTTGCTCCACGTCCTTGCTTACCACCCCAAATTATCTGGTGAAAATATTATTAATTGCCATGCAAGATAATGGGTAGAATGTCAACATTCCCATTTGTGGTATAGAAAATCTGTCTCATTATTTATAGTCATACTCTCATGTATCTTGATAACTTGCCAGGACATAATTCAAAGTGAAACCTCCTGGTATTGATGAAAGTACTGTAGGTCTAAGCTGCCAAACAAAGGTATCTGCCATGTCTCTGAAAGTTTGTTTTTTTGAACTACTTAAAAGATGCAATTTTTGGCTGTCGTGGAATTGTTTTACACCCATGTTTACACTCTGGGTTTCAGAAATTTGCTGAATATGAAAGAAGTCTTTACACTACAGTGTAGTGTTATTTTTCACTAACAAGACACAGCCTTTCCAAATTTAGCCATTCACTCCTAAATGTAAAGAACCAGTGGTGAAGATAATTATGTGTGTAAGCCATAAATGCTGGGAAATTCCTGCATTGTTGAGTCCTATAACTTCACCTCCTGAATGCTCTCATAGGGATAGTTGTGTGTTTTATAAACAAAAATATATTGGTTTATATACACCACTATTCCAGAGTTAGCAATTACTTTGAGTTCTTCATTACCAATGGGTATAAGTGAAGATATAATTAGGCAGATTTAGAAAGCTTTGTGTTTTCTATGGTTACTTACTGTTTTGCAAAAGGAGTATTATCATAACAATTTACCCCTCTTAAATGTTAATTCTGAAAGTAGCTTAGCAAGGAATAGTTCAACCAATTTACAGCATTGTTTTATAGTGGATTTCAGGTTGTTTTTCTTCACGAGTGATTTCCACACCCATCATATATATAATTAATATTTTCAGTTATGGAAATTTCTCAAAGAATTGACAATTTAAAAAATTGTTTAAGGTGACATCTGCCAAATTAGAGCTTTCCAGTTATATATGCAGAGAGAAACCAGAAGTTTGATAAATTTACACCATATTGAATATGTTAAAAAGTTACTCTGAGAATCCTTCCTTATTGATTTTCACCTTGTATTTTAACACGTTTGGTTTCTTTTATTGTGGCATCTATAGCATTATTTTACATAGAAGATTGCACTTCAAGAAATGCTTTAGCATGTGTGGGTATATTTAAAGTTACCGTAGAATGGTGCTGAAATGAAATCTTGCAGTAATTAGGAGAGAGACAGCTTGAGGCACCTAAATTATGTGGCTCCAACTGGTCCTCTTCTAATCATCCTCATTTTGGAAAACAGAACTAAAAGAGGTTATCATCTTTGTATTGTGAATATGGTTTTTTTTGAAAAAGAAAGCAATGCTTATAAAAATCTCAATAATACAGGCCAGTAGAAGAAGAGCAAGCCACCTCCCACCAACACACACACTCCCAAGGCACCCAAGCACTTCTTTCCATCCAGTGTCCAATCCCAGGAATCTCTCCTTCCCTCTTTGGTTTTCTCATAGTCACCGTCATCTTCTTTCCTCCCCTGCCAGTCATTCAGCAGAATTTCTTCAGGGAGTGCAGGAAATGGTTTCAAGAATCTTTGAGACAAGGAATTTTAAAAAGCTGTTTGCTTCCATGTCCTGGCTATTGTAAATAGAGCCGCAGTGAACATTGTGGTACATGACTCTTTTTGAATTATGGTTTTCTCAGGGTATATGCCCAGTAGTGGGATTGCTGGGTCGTATGGTAGTTCTATTTTTAGTTTTTTGAGGAACCTCCATACTGTTCTCCATAGTGGCTGTATTAGTTGACATTCCCACCAACAGTGCAAGAGGGTTCCCTTTTCTCCACATCCTCTCCAGCATTTATTGTTTGTAGATTTTTTGATGATGCCCATTCTAACCAGTGTGAGGTGGTGATACCTCATTGTAGTTTTGATTTGCATTTCTCTAATGATTAGTGATGTTGAGCATCCTTTCTGTGTGTGTTGGCAATCTGTATATCTTCTTTGAAGAAATGTCTATTTAGGCATTCTGCTGAATGGATAAAGAAGGTGTAGCACATATATACAGTGGAATATTACTCAGCCATAAAAAGAAACGAAATTGAGTTATTTGTAGTGAGGTGGATGGACCTAGAGTCTGTCATACAGAGTGAAGTAAGTCAGAAAGAGAAAAACAAACACCATATGCTAACACATATATATGGAATCTAAAAAAAAAAAAAAGTTTATGAAGAACCTAGGGGCAGGACACAATAAAGACACAGACATAGAGAATGGACTTGAGGACATGGGGAGGGGGAAGGGTAAGCTGGGACGAAGTGAGAGAGTAGCATGGACTTATATATACTATCAAATGTAAAATAGATAGCTAGTGGGAAGCAGCCACATAGGACAGGGAGATCAGCTTGGTGCTTTGTGACCACCTAGAGGGATGGGATAGGGAGGGTGGGAGGGAGACATAAGAGGGAGGAGATATGGGGATATATGTATATGTATAGCTGATTCACTTTGTTATAAAGCAGAAACTAACACAACATTGTAAAGCAATTATACTCCAATAAAGATGTTAAAAAAAAAAAAAAGCTGTTTGCCAGCTTTAAATATGAGGGCAGAAAAAAGGAGAAAAAAAAGATTCAGTAAATTATGTAGCCTGTACTGCTATCCTCTGTCCCCACCGTAGCATCATATTGTGAGATCTTCACCTTCTGGATGCAGCCTCTCAGTACCAGTCCCTCAACCCATTCTCCCTATTTCTACTTTTCTGGGAGTCATTTGGATGGAGTTCAAGCAGACAGAGCTCTGGCTGACCCCCAAAGCTGCTCCCATGTAGGAAGTCAGGGTGCCCACATCACCTGATCTGTACAAATGCCAGGTGGCAGGACCACAGCTCTCAGGAGGGCATAGTAATACTTTAGTAATAGTTTATATCTTTCCTCCCTACCTCGCTAAAGAGAAGCCAGTTTTAGACAAAGAGCCATGTAAATTCTTCTTTCTAATCCGTGGGTTTCCTCACCTTGATACTATAACATTCTTAGTGAGTTTTAAGCATAGTAAACTGATTTTTAAAAATTCCTTATCTTGAAGAAGAGGGATCAAAATTTCAAAACATTTGCGGTTGGAAACCTTTGGGTAGAAAAACTGTGGTAATGAGCAAAAGGGGTAAAAAGGTGAAACATGTGCAAAACAGATGTTACACTCAATTTCATGCCAGAACAAATTAAAAAATCAGAAACTTGCTTTGTGATTTAGATGATAGACAATCTATACATATATGTGTAGGCTGAAAAAAATTCTCCATGTGAAACTGGACATTTTTTTAAATTGTGGGCACCTACTTTCCAAATGCAACCAGGCTTAATTACTAAAACAGAAATCTCTTCCTTGTTTGGAGATTGTCTACAGTGTCCAAACTTTGATATTAGATCAGTACCACATGGGAATACAAATAACTTTGAGGCTTATGCGTCAAGTGGAAAAATATGATTAGAAAATTTGAGAACATTTTCATAAAGAAGAATAAAATATCCATGTACTATCTGGTAATTTAAAATGTATTAAAATGCATGAACTGGGCATGTGTTAAGTGCAAAGCACTTTTGTTAGAACACCAGGTGGGTGGTCAAACGGTAATGAAAATATAAAAGACACAGTTTGGATGGAGGTGGACAGACTTTAAACTCCAAAACAAATTTCAGAGTTATGATCATTGCCTAGTATATGCTTGAAGGCTTTTAAAAAACCTGATATAAGCATCCCCCCGCAAGGGTGTTTCAATGTACTATGATACATTTGAATTAATATCCTAGAGATTTCAAGCATTCCTTTTCAGAACTATCATCATTAAGCAAGGATAGAATTTCTTAACTTGGGGTCTGTGAGTATTTCAGAGGATCTGTAGATGGGCTACAGAGGGTCCTCCCTGACTCTGCTAAAATTGTATACAGTGTATATCCGTATTTTTATGAGGAGAGAGAGGAAAGCTTTCATACATTCTCATGAGGACCCATGACTTCTCAAACATTAAGAAACTGTGTTTGAGAAAACAGAGTTCTACTAATAGTAGGAGACAAGTTTATCTTACATAAAAAATGAACTGTATAACCCACAAAAGCTTTGCAAATAGCCGAAGTATAAAACAAAGTAAGTGCGATGTTTATGCCTTCAAAGGAGTGCAGTACAACAACTCTGGTAACATAGTTTCCATTTGGATATGTATTTTAGAAGTCCAAGCTATTTGTCATCAGACACCCTCTCTTTACAATTTGGACAATTTAAAGAATCATGGGAAGTACCCATGGTTTGCACTGTGTTGTGCATTATTGGCAATTACTCAAGAGAGAGCTGGGAAGAAAAAGGAAATGAGAAGTAAGTATGGACTCAACCTTATGGTCAAGGGACACTGACACGGATAAAAAGAAAGATTCAGGTCAAGTGCCAGGTTGTGCTTTGCAAAGCAGCTAATTAAATCAAATTTAATTTGATTCAGTAATACTAATTATTAACATTAATCAATTATTAACCTATTGACATAGGTTAATGTTTTTTGATGAAAAAAATTGGAAACTTGAAACTTGGCCATATTATAATTTTTCTTGTTTCAAGATAAGAACAACTTGTCAAATAAATGAAGAAGTTAAGATTTGGGCTTTGTTTCTTTCTCCTCATTGATAAGAGGATGTTAGCAAGTAACAACCGAGATGAGGTGGTGGATTTGTATTATCTCAGTTTAGCTAAGCTGGGAATGAATTTCCCAGAGTTCCCTGCCTACCTACTTCCAGGTTAATGTGGGATGCAGGATACATTGTGCGTGAGATTTGGTAGGTAGAAGTGAGGCAAAAGGCATATTATTTTACGCTTGGAAGGTCAGCTCAGGGTACTGTGCTCTGCTGGCAGCCCTCAAATGTTGCCGTTCCTTTGCTGGTGCACCTTGTTGGCCTGGGACTATGGTGGGCCTGCAGCTTCTTTAGCTCTTGCCAGATCTTCAGCTGCTTTGACTCCCTGGCCGGGTGCATGTTGACCTCTGTGATGAAGAGGACTAGCTTCTCCTGCTGGCCATTCACATCGTCAGAGTTGGAGGCTCTGGGAGACTGACTTTGGTTCCAGTCAGTCCTCCCTAATACAGGTCCATCTTTCCTTCCTTACTGCCTGTCCTGCCGACTTCAGGCCCAACACCAGATGTAGAAGCAACATTCTTGCAAGGATTGTTTAACTTGCTCTCATAGTTGTTGTGTAAGGTCAAACCACCATTATAAATCCCTTTTCTATGTCATTCATATTGGCTCTGCTTTTCTGGTTGATATCATATATCCATATGTCCCCATATAACCAGAGGGGTATACACAGAAAAAAAAGATTTAAAGTAGGGAATCGATTGTTGAAGTCAGAAGTAATATTCTTGTTCTTTTTCAAAACTGATGCAAGCTAAACCATTTCTTTTGCTAATTTATTAAAATTTATAAAGCAAAAAGCATTTTAAAGTAGTTCTGTGCTTTCCTGGGCTTAGGAAGTAATTAGAAATAACAAAAACTCTTATGAATCAGTTTTAGTTTCCATCACTTTTTCATGATGGATACTTTCTAATAAAAACTAGTAGAGGCACTATTTACAATAGCCCGGAGATGGAAACAACCTAAGTGCCCATCATCAGATGAATGGATAAAGAATATGAGGCACATATATACAATGGAATATTACTCAGCCATGAAAAGAAACAAAACTGAGCTATTTGTAATGAGGTGGATAGACCTAGAGTCTGTCATACAGAGTGAAGTAAGTCAGAAAGAAAAAGACAAATACCGTATGCTAACACATATATATGGAATTTAAGAAAAAAAAAATGTCATGAAGAACCTAGGGGTAAGACAGGAATAAAGACACAGACCTACTAGAGGACGGACTTGAGGATATGGGGAGGGGGAAGGGTGAGCTGTGACAGGGCGAGAGAGAGGCATGGACATACATACACTACCAAACGTAAGGTAGATAGCTAGTGGGAAGCAGCCGCATAGCACAGGGAGATCAGCTCGGTGCTTTGTGACTGCCTGGAGGGGTGGGATAGGGAGGGTGGGAGGGAGGGAGACACAAGAGGGAAGAGATATAGGAACATACGTATATGTTTAACTGATTCATTTTGTTATAAAGCAGAAACTAACACACCATTGTAAAGCAATTATACCCCAATAACGATGTTAAAAAAAAACAAAACAAACAAACAAAAAAAACTAGTAGAGCCAGAGCTTACTTTCTGCAGAGAGAGTGGAGAAAGGGAAAATCTAGGATCTGCATAGAGTCACTCTCTGGACACTTTATTTCACAAAGTTGACTAGGAAGGACATCGATTTTTTTCAGAAAAAAATTACATCTTATTAAATGTAATTGGTCAGAGTTATATTTATGGGACTAGATGATTGTTTTATACCCTTATCTGCTTTTGCAAATGTTGGTATAAGTTACTAGACACCAGTAAAAGAGAGTTTAAGGAAAGAATCATGGAATGAGTTGAGGGTCATTGGGTCCTAGGGAAGGATTTGTTGGAAGGAATAACGATCAACTCAAATTTGAGTTAAAGAGAATTTATTGGGGATGTAGGTTTATTTATTTATTTATTTTAACAAAACCTAAGGGTAGAAATACAGTACTCCTTCCCTCCTTCATCTGTTGATACATTAGGGTGCATATGGTACTCATTCCTAGGTTACATGTCCTTTCAGCTCGAGTGTCGCTGACCAAATGGCTAGTGTCTTGACCCAGTTATTGGGAGTATTGACTGTAACAGCTCAGCCAGTGGGTTTACTATGCTATGGCAGGGTTTCCAGTCTTGGTCCAGTCAGCTGTGGGCAGGGAGCAAAGTACAAAAATGGCTGCTAAGTGATAGTGGAGGGTTTTCTCAAAGAAGAAGATATGGGCTGGGCAGACATCCTGAGATAGTTTCTACTGTACAGTATTTTCTTCATTATCCAGTAGAAAGTAGTGGGACTCAACTGCTGTTCTTAAGCATAGAATCAGTAGCTCTCTTTACTTTAGTGGTGTTGCTTTAGTGCCATCATATTGCTACATACAAGGAACCTATTCCTACTCCAGATGTGAAGATTATTTAGGCCATGTTTTTGAAAGCACTGAATCTTTTGGTAATAACTACTGCATAAATATTTGGCCATTTTAAGTCTTTAAATTTTTTTTTATTGCCTTGAAAAGACAATTTTAAAAAATCTTTAGATAACTGGTCTCCTTATCAATCAGAAATAGGGTATTCAGATACCCCATTCTCAAGGTATGGTCATAATAAATATGTGAAAATAATTGTAAGAGTTTTAATAATGCATCTTGTCTCTCTGGGGTTGTGCTTCTTTCTCCTGAATAATAGGAAAATGTTACATTCCCTCAGTGTTCATGCAAAGAAAATGTTCCTTTTAACATCGAACCGTAAATAAAATAAATAAGACATTTCTGACAGGTATAAAATTAGCACAATGTAATTGAGAAATTATACTGTCCGAGAAGGGTAATGAAATTGCAGAATGCTAAAGCCCCTGCAGAAGGGGCTTTAGGCAACATTTAGAGATTAAATGGTCCAATCCAACTCTTTTAATTTCCAGAGTAAGGAATCAAAGATTAGTGGAGATTAGGTAGCTCTCTGAGAACTAGTTTGTATTTAAACCAGGACTGAGCCTCGCAATCCGAAATACAACCAAAATAGCAAACTCTTGACTTAAAAAGTGTATCAGGAAAATGAAAACTTTTCTCCATATTCCCTTTCTCTTCATTAAGCATTATTGTCCACTCAGTAATTTATAGGTATGACTACGTCATTTAAAGATACAAAAGAGGAAAATTGGTTGAATCTTCTCTGTTCATATAATCAGAGAAAATTATTCTATCTTTTGTTCACAGTGACTTTATTTTTACCATAAAGTGCTGCATAGTGTATGTTTTTTGATAAAATTAATTCAAAGTGATATTCTTAAGGATACTCATAACACCTATTGACAAAATTAGCTATATGTTTAACTTTATCAAAACCAGAATTAGCAATTTCAAGGTTGAAGAGAAGATTGAAGACAAGCTTTAATTTTCAACACATGTTGTCACTGAATACCAAGGGCAGGAATCATATTTAATTTACTGTGCATGCCTGAAATATTGGGGATGCTGGTAAGAACAGAGGGAAAGCAATGAGAGCTTTAAAGTACTCAGGCAGGAAGAATCATAATTCACTCTTTTGAACTTACATGAGCCTGAAATCTTATTACTCTATGATGATCCCTGTCAAAGGGTAACATTAAAACTTTCTAAGATTCAGAATAAATGAAACATACATTTATTAGGCTAAATAGTTATATCAATATGTCAGGGGAAATAGGCAGGAGATATTTTAACATTGAACCATATGCAATTATTTGTATATTGCCTTTTCTCCCGCCAGAGACATTCTGGCTGCCTTCCCATTGGTCAAGTCTCCTGGCTCATTTGTAAACTTAAATTTCATCCAGGGAAAGCCATTCATGTCTATTTATATCACATTCTGCTTTCATTTGGTTTATTTAATGATTTATTAAATGCATTAAGCACAGTGGAATTTCCTATGAGAGTTGGAACATGTGAATAAAATTATTTTAAAATTATGTTTATGTTGTGATTTATAGAATTGCAAATTGTCAAAGACATAAGGGATCATGGTAAAGTAGCACACAGTTGCTTGGAGCCCACATGTTACTCCAAGACCTCACTTGAAAGCTGGTAATTTTCCTGAAATAGCCCGTAGGGGAAGCGTATGCAAGGCAGCTCACAGCACATGGTTCGAATAGATGTGCCTATATTGTGAAATGCCAAACTGAGGAAGTTTTTAATCGACAGTGTGAACACAGGAGCAACTTCCTAACCTGATTCAGAACCTGGCTCCATTTCCATTCACTTTTTATGATCTATCTTATTGAAGGGAGGAAGAAATTTTACTCAAGACTACAGACATTTGTCTCCTCAAAGTGTGAGCTAATGGATGGATTATGTAAAGAGCAATGCGATTGAATACCTCTTTTATGATTTGATGAATGTAGAAAGTAGTAAAAAAATGTTTGGTAGCCACAGAAGCTCATACTGTTAGTGAACGAGTCACTTAACTTTTCTGTGTATGAGTGTCTTTAAACAATTCCATTATTAATACTTATCTATTAAGCATAAAGCATTTTATGGAGGAGTGGAGTGAGTGACGAGGGTAAGGCTAGAAGGGTACGTAGATGCTAGATTTTTTTTTTTTTTTTTTTTTGCGGTACGCGGGCCTCTCACCGCTGTGGCCTCTCCCGCCGCAGAGCACAGGGTCCGGACGCGCAGGCCCAGCGGCCATGGCCCACGGGCCCAGCCGCTCTGCGGCATGTGGGATCTTCCCGGACCGGGGCATGAACCCGCGTCCCCTGCATCGGCAGGCGGACTCTCAACCACTGCGCCACCAGGGAAGTCCCAGATGCTAGATTTTAAAGGGGCTTTCATGACCTACTAAGCAGTTAGGATATAAATATCCCTTTTAGCCTGTTAGGTGCTATTAAAGGATTCTAATAAAGGCAAGGGGGCATTCCTAAGGCCTGGCTCTTAGAAATAACACTGTGACGGTAGTATACAGGATGGATGGAAAGAGGACAGACCTAGACCCAGTTAGGAGACCATGGTAATTAATCAGACTGGAGGTATTGGCAACCAGAACAATGGCCATGAGAGTGGTGATGAAAAAGGATGGGTTTGAAGTACTGTTAGGAAGTTAAATCAGTAGCATATATGATTGATTCGATATGGAAACTAAGAAAAAGGCATGACTCGATGGTGATTGACAGAATGATGGAGTGATTGATAGTGATTTGGGGCTTGTACAAATTGAGCATATATGGAACTTTCATAACCTCTTCATTTTTATAACACTAAAAGTAACTATTAAAGAAAACTGTTGACGTTATCAAGGTATACATGTAAAGCAATAAAGTACATTTTCACACTGTGTGTAGCACAAGCAAGGTTAAAAGCTGGTTTCTGTTGTTTCATTTTGCTAATAAATAGTCTGAAGAAACAGGTCTAAATTGCCAGTTTTATGGTTCATGTTTATGAGAACAGCCTTCATTTCCCTATGGAAATGAGGGGCAGACCTTAAAGAAAATTCCACACAAAGCCTTGAGATCTAACATGACGTGACTTGATAGACCACGACATCTGAAATTCTGTTTCTAACTCCAGAGAGCAAGTGTTAGAAGATAGAATTGATGAATGCTTGACTTAAACTAATTCCTTGAATATCCAGCCATGCATTTTATGTCATCTATCATTGTGGTTTCTCAGCACTTAGAAATATGAGCCCTGAATAAAAATGTAGAGGACCACCTGTCTCCATGGCAGTATTCCAGGAATCCACAGCCTAATTTATGCTTAGCAGGAAATGTGGACGGCCACCTTCTACTTGCCATTCACAGTTCCATTTTTCAAAGTACAGTATTGCAAAGAAACTAACTTTACGTTAAGGCAAATGTAATAGAGTGCACTCCTTATACATGCCAGTTTAGAATTAGGTGTTAGGATCTGAGGGGGATCACATAGGGTAGACTTACTATAACCTTCTAACATCTCTCTCAGCCATTTGACTTTGGAGTCTAAAGCAGTATGAGTTCGTTAGTAAGGAGACTAGGAGTATAGTGTTTCAGCCTAGAATAGGTAAGTAATATTAATTTGTTTTTGTTTAATTTGTAGTCTTTTTCAGGTTGACATTAGCAATTTCCTTTCTCACAACTGTGAACTGAACTCCTGAATTGTTATGGTATAAAGTAAAAAGATAGAAGAGGGCATGGCCTCTAATCACTGCAATGAGTATTAATCTGTGTTTGTAAGGTACAAATGTCACTGAAAATGGAGAGTAAGGATTGATATATCACAAGTGTTTGTTTATGATATCAATAATCACACTGTCAACACTGATAGAATTTACTAGTTTCTTTAACATCACAGTGTTTGAGATTTACAATCTACCACAGTGGTTTGTGTATGGGATTAAATTAGATTTAGGACCAAGGTTTAAAAACTGCGTATGACACTTGCTAGTGGTGACACTGTGGATCAGTTATTTAACCCCTCTAAACTCCCTTTGCTTCATTTGTAATACACAAATGACCATAGCTAGCTCACCCGATAATTGAACTCAAAGTAAATGATCAGTAAATCATTGTTGGTTAATAATAGTACCGAAAGTAGTAGAAGTACTACTAGTAGTAGGATAGAAGTAGAGTATCATTCTTTGTCCTACAAAAGATGAATTATTTTTAAAACTTAAAAAATGATAAGTAGAAGAGAAAAATCAGGATTTATTTTTAGCATATAAAATAAAAAACAAAGGAAAGCCAAAGTCGTCAGTATGTGTGTGGATGTGTGTGTATCTGTGTGGGTTCATATGGGGAGGGTATGTCTTTGTATATCATTAGGACTAACATCATTAACTTCATTTGAGCTTTCAAATTTGAGCTTCAAATTCATCAGATTCATGACTGCCAATTAGGAAGAGGAATATGTCCAATTCATACTTTTTGATTATCTATATGGAAAAAACAAATAGCAACTATTCAGCTCAGGCCAAGTTTTCCCTAATAATAATTTGTTCAAGGGATTTCTTGTGTGAGGATTTATATAGAGGGCATTTCATGATAAGGATGGGTCACATTTTCAAAAATGTATTCCTGAAGTGAAAATAGTAATGTATTGTTTCATGTTTGATCCTTTGACAAAAGCCAAAGTCTTATCATTAATATATAACTCAATGAAGCCAACTCCATGAAGAATAAAATCCATACAGTTCAATTATGTAGCCTTCTTGTGGTCTGACGTGGTGTCAAATAATGAATCTTTCGATCTGCTTTATTTGTGATTTTCAAATCCACATATTTCTGTGTGTGACTGCAGTGTAATACTATTTGGCTTTTGAGATTTCTTTTCAAAAGATACTGGAGGTCTTAATCAAGAGGATCCTTGACACATGGCCACCTGACAGTTGAAGGACAATTCTCCACCCCATAGGGGTGAGAACTCTTCAAGTTATTTGATTTTGTTTGATTGAATGGGATGATCTTCTACCTCAGAGTTGATGTGGTCATATTTCATAACATAACTGGTACAAAAGGTAGCAATACAGACAAGCAGAAAGTCAAGCCTTCGGTTATAAATGTTTGTTGTGGCAGTGACTCTTTGTGAATTTTAAAATTGAATTGAAGACCCCTTTTGGTCATTTTCTATATTTTCAATCTTGGTGAATAAGTCTGCCCCTAGAGTCAAGGTGTTTTATTATTTGTCAAGCATTTTAATGATGTGTTTGTGAGCCCAAGTATATCCTAAAACAGAATAATGGGAGGAATGGCATAACTTACCATTTGCTGCAGGCATTCTTGTAAAACAAATGATGTTTCTTATATGCTCCTAGAATTTATCAGTTTCAGAATATATATGTTGAATATATATGTTAAAGATTTCCAAATTATGTGTATGCATACATATGTTTGTTTATATTATGTAGTTTATAAATTTACTTTAACTTTTCTTCACCAAAAGGAGCTATGTTTATCTTTGAAAATATTAAATGTCCAAAGAGATACTTTATTCACAAGAACTAAAACTGTACTTTTATTATTTGAAGTAAGTATATTATGGAGAAGTATCAATACTTATTTTAAAAACTGCATATTTTATAGCAATAATATCTTAATGTGGTGAGAATTAGAGCCACTCTACAAAACTTTATCATTCCCAAGACTTTCTAATGAGAGTAACTTGTCATTCAGTGAAGCCACCATTTACTAATACTGTTCACATGAAGAAACTATATGGGATACAAAGATGAAAAAGACACTGTATTTGGGAAAGTAGCACACATAAAACTATAATCTTTTTGAAAATAAATGAATAATTTTCTGAGAATTAACAAAATATCATATTTTTCTATTTCTTTTTCTCTCAAGATGAAACTACCTTTGATTTTCCCCTGATAATAAAGCAAAAAACGTGCATAGTAAAAACAATTCAAGCAAATACTGTTTTGTGTAGTAGTAAGAGAACCTCATCCTCCTTGAACAGCCCCACCTGTCAACGTTCTCTTTCCATCCTGTCCTCTGCTCTAGTACTCCCACTCCACAAGGGTAATGAAAGATTGATGCATGTGTACACAGTATTTGTGAGTATGTGCCTGCTTAAGTGTGTACTTGCACATGTAGCACTTGGTGTGTACCATAGTCCCTGACATGCGGTAAGCACACAATAGATGTGAGCTAAGTTGTAATTGTGTATTTGGTTTTATAACTTTTGTTTGTGGTTTATGTCTTTTACCCTATAATATAGCAGGAATTTCTTTTCATATTATATAGTTTATATCATCATAGATCTCTCATTTTTTAAAATAAATTTATTTATTTATGGCTGGTTGGGTCTTCATTGCTGCGCACGGGCTTTCTCTAGTTGTGGCGAGCGGGGGCTACTCTTTGTTGCCGTGTGCGGGCTTCTCATTGTGGTGACTTCTCTTGTTGCGCAGCATGGACTCTAGGCTCACGGGCTTCAATAGTTTTGGCACGCAGGCTCAGTAGTTGTGGCTTGCAGGCTCTAGAGCCCAGGCTCAATAGTTGAGGCAAATGGGCTTAGTTGCTCTGCAGCATGTGGGACCTTCCTGAAGCAGGGCTGGAACCCATGTCCCCTACATTGGCCGGCGGATTCTTAACCACTGTGCCACCAGACAAGACTCTCTCATATGTTTTAATGGATATTTAGCATTCATCTTATTGTTACATATTAATTTGTTAACCAAGTCCCTTTTTTATTGAGGTATAACTGACAGACAACATTATATTAATTCATGTATACAATATAATGAATTGATATTTGCATATGTTGCAAAGTGATCACCATAATAAGTCTACTTAACATCTGTCACCATACATAATTACAGAATTTTTTTTTCTTGTAATGATGACTTTTTTAAGATCTGATTTCTTAGCAACTTTCAAATATGCAGTATAGTATTATTAACTATAGTTGCCATGCTGTACATTACATCCCGATGACTCACTTATAACCGTAAGTTTGTACCTTTTGACCACCTTCACCCATTTCACCCATCCCTACACTCCATCTCTGGCACCCACTAATCTGTTCTCTGTATCTATGAGCTTGTATTGGTTTTTGTTTGTTTTCTAGATTCCACATATAAGTGGTACCATTTAATATTCATCTTACTCAGTCTAGCCTATTTCACTTAGCATAATGCCCTCAAGGTCTGTCCATGTTGTTGCAAATAGCAAGATTTACTTCTGTTTTATGGCTGAATATGGATTTTGACAGGAATTGCATTGAATGTATAGATTGATTTGGGTAGTCTGGACATTTTAACAATATTAGTTAATCCAATCCATGAATATAGAATATCTTTCTATAGATTAGTATCTTCAGTTTCTTTTATCAATGTCTTATGCTTTTCAGTGTATTTCAATGAATAATAAAAAATACCTATTCCTAGGTATTTTATTCTTTTGATACAATTATAAATAGAATTATTTTCTTAATTTCTCTGATAATTTGTTCTTAGTGTATAGAAATGCAACAGATTTCTTTTTTTTGAATTTTATTTGTTTTTTTATACAGCAGGTTCTTATTAGTTATCTATTTTATACATATTAGTGTATATATGTCTATCCAAATATTCCAATTCATCCCACCACCAGCCCCCCACCTCTCCTTTCCCCCCTTGGTGTCCATACATTTGTTCTCTACATCTGTGTCTCAATTTCTGCATTGCAAACTGTTTCATCTGTACCATTTTTCTAGATTCCATACGTATGCATTAGTATATGATATTTGTTTTTCTCTTTCTGACTTACTTCACTATTTATGACAGTCCCTAGGTCCACCCACATCTCTACAAATGACCCAATTTTATACCTTTATATGGCTGAGTAATATTCCATTGTATATATGTACCACTACTTCTTTATCCATTCGTCTGTTGATGGGCATTTAGGTTGTTTCCATGACCTGGCTATTGTAAATAGTGCTGCAGTGAACATTGAGTTGCATGTGTGTTTTTGAGTTACGGTTTTCTCTGAGTATATGCCCAGTAGTGGGATTGCTGGGTCATATGGTAGTTCTATTTGTAGTTTTTTAAGAAACCTCCATATTGTTCTCCATACTGGCTGTATCAGTTGACATTCCCACCAGCAGTGCAAGAGGGTTCCCTTTTCGTCACATCCTCTCCAGCATTTGTTGTTTGTAGATTGCCTGATGATGCCCATTCTAACTGGTGTGAGTTGATACCTCATTGTAGTTTTGAGTTGCATTTCTCTAATAATTAGTGATGCTGAGGAGCTTTTCATGTGCTTCTTGGCCATCTGTATGTCTTCTTTGGAGAAATGTCTATTTAGGTCTTGTGCCCGTTTTTTGATTGGGTTGTTTTTCTTAATATTGAGCTGCATGAGCTGTTTATATATTTTGGAGATTAATCCTTTGTCAGTTGCTTCATTTGCAAATATTTTCTCCCATTCTGAGGGTTGTTTTTTCATCTTGTTTGTAGTTTCCTTTGCTGTGCAAAAGCTTTTAAGTTTCATTAGGTTCATTTGATTATTTATGTTTTTATTTCCATTTCTCTAGGAGGTGGATCAAAAAAGATCCTGCTGTGATTTATGTCAAAGAGTGTTCTTCCTATGCTTTCCTCTAAGAGTTTTATGGTGTCTGGTCTTACATTTAGGTCTCTAATCCATTTTGAGTTTATTTTTGTGTATGGTGTTAGGGAGTGTTCTAATTTCATTCTTTTACATGTAGCTGTCCAGTTTTCCCAGCACCACTTATTGAAGAGGCTGTTTTTTTCTCCATTGTATATCCTTGCCTCCTTTGTCATGGATTAGTTGACCATAGGTGCATGGATTTATCTCTGGGCGTTCTATCCTGTTCCATTGGTCTATATTTCTGTTTTTGTGCCAGTACCATATTGTCTTGATTACTGTAGCTTTGTAATATAGTCTGAAGTCAGGGAGTCTGATTCCTCCAGCTCTGTTTTCTTCCTTCAAGACTGCTTTGGCTATTTGGGGTCTTTTGTGTCTCCATACAAATTTTAAGATTTTTTGTTCTAGTTCTATAAAAAATGTCACTGGTAATTTGATAGGGATTGCATTGAATCTGTAGATTGCTTTGGGTAGTATAGTCATTTTCACACTATTGATTCTTCCAATCCAAGAACATGGTATATCTCTCCATCTGTTTGTGTCATCTTTGATTTTTTCATCAGTGTCGTATAGTTTTCTGAGTACAGGAATTTTACCTCCTTAGGTACGTTTATACCTAGGTATTTTATTCTTTTTGTTTCAATGATGAATGGGATTGTTTCCTTAACTTCTCTTTCTGATCTTTCGTTGTTAGTGTATAGGAATGCAAGAGATTTCTGTGCATTAATTTTGTACCCTGCAACTTTACCAAATTCATTGATGAACTCTAATAGTTTTCTGGTGGTATCTTTAGGATTCTCTATGTATAGTATCATGTCATCTGCAAACAGTGACTTTTCCTTCTTCTTTTCTGATTTGTATTCCTTTTATTTCTTTTTCTTCTCTGATTGCCATGGCTAGTACTTGTAAAACAGTGTTGAATAATAGTGGCCAGAGTGGACATCCTTGTCTTGTTCCTGATCTTAGAGGAAATGCTTTCAGTTTTTCACCATTGAGAATGATGTTTGCTGTGGGTTTGTTGTATATGGTCTTTATTATGTTGAGGTAGGTTCCCTTTATGCCCACCTTCTGGAGAGTCTTTATCATAAATGGGTGTTGAATTTTGTCAGAAACTTTTTCTGCATCTACTGAGATGATCGTATGGTTTTTATTCTTCAGTTTGTTAATATGGTGTATCACATTGATTGATTTGCATATATTGAAGAATCCTTGCATCCCTGGGATAAATCCCTCTTGATCCTGGTGTATGATCCTTTTAATGTGTTGTTGGATTACGTTTCCTAGTATTTTGTTGATGATTTTGGCATCTATATTCATCAGTGATATCGGTCTGTAATTTTCTTTTTTGTAGTATCTCTATCCTGTCAGGTTTTGGTATCAGGGTGATGGTGGCCTCATAGAATGAGTTTGGGAGTGTTACTTCCTCTGCAATTCTTTGGAAGAGTTTGAGGAGGATGAGTGTTAGCTCTTCTCTAAATGTTTGATAGAAACCACTTGTGAAGCCATCTGGTCCTGGACTTCTGTTTGTTGGAAGATTTTATTTTGGGGGGGTGGGTATGCGGACCTCTCACTGCTGTGGCCTCTCCCGTTGCGGAACACAGGCTCCGGACGCGCAGGCTCAGCGGCCATGGCTCACTGGCCTAGCCGCTCCACTGCATGTGGGATCTTCCCGAACCGGGGCACGAACCTGTGTCCCCTGCATCGGCAGGCGGACTCTCAACCACTGCGCAACCAGGGAAGCCCTGTTGGAAGATTTTTAATCACAGTTTCAATTCCATTACTTGAGATTGGTCTGTTCGTATTTTCTATTTCTTCCTGGTTGAGTCTTGGAAGGTAATACCTTTCTAAGAATTTGTCCATTTCTTCCAGGTTGTCCGTTTTATTGGCCTAGTGTTGCTTGTAGTAGTCTCTTATGATGCTTTGTATTTCTGTGGTGTCCATTGTAACTTCTCCTTTTTCATTTCTAATTTTATCTCTTTGAGTCCTCTCCCTCTTTTTCTTGATGAATCTGGCTAAACATTTATCAATTTTTTTTATCTTCTCAAAGAACCACCTTTTAGTTTTATTGATCTTTGCTACTGTTGTCTTTGTTTCTATTTCATTTATTTCTGCTCTGATCTTTATGATTTCTTTCCTTCTATTAACTTCGGGTTTTGTTTGTTCTTATTCTCTAGTTCCTTTAGGTGTAAGTTTAGATTGTTTATTTGAGATGTTTCTTGTTTCGAGGTAGGGTTGTACTGCTATAAACTTCCCTCTTAGACCTGCTTTTGCTGCATCCCATAGGTTTGGGATCATTGTCTTTTCACTGTCGTTTGTTTCTAGGGTTTTTTTTTTTTGCGGTATGCAGGCCTCTCACTGTTGTGGCTTCTCCTGTTGCAGAGCACAGGCTCCGGACACGCAGGCTCAGCTGCCATGGCTCACGGGCCCAGCTGCTCTGTGACATGTGGGATCTTCCCAGACTGGGGCACAAACCCATGTCCCCTGCGTCGGCAGGCGGACTCTCAACCACTGCGCCACCAGGGAAGCCCCTCTAGGTAGTTTTTGACTTCCTCTTTGATTTCTTCAGTGAGCTCTTGGTTATTTAGTAACGTATTGCTTAGACTCCATGTATTTTTATTTTTTACATTTTTTTCTCTGTAATTGATTTTTAATCTCATAGTGTTGTGGTTGGAAAAGATACTTATATGATTTTAATTTTCTTAAATTTACTGAGGCTTGACTTGTGACCCAAGATGTGATCTATCCTGAAGAATGTTCTGTGTGCACTTGAGAAGAAGGTGTAAACTGCTGGTTTTGGATGGAATGTCCTATAAATATCAATTAAGTCTATCTGGTCTGTTGTGTCATTTCAAGCTTTTGTTTCCTTATTAATTTTCATTTTGGATGATCTGTCCATTGTTGTAAGTGCGGTGTTAAAGTCCCCCACTATTACTGTGTTACTGTCGATTTCCTCTTTTAGAGGTGTTAGCAGTTGCCTTATGTATTGTGGTGGTCCTATGTTGGGTACATATATATTTATAACTGTTATATCTTCTTCTTGGATTGATCCCTTGATCATTATGCAGTGTCCTTCTTTTTCTCTTGTAACATTCTTTATTTTAAAGTTTATTTTATCTGATATGAGTATTGCCACTCCAGCCTTCTTTTGATTTCCATTGGCATGGAATATCTTTTTCCATTCCCTCACTCTCAGTCTGTATGTGTCCCTAGGTCTGAAGTGGGTCTCTTGTAGACAGCATATAGATGGGTCTTGTTTTTATATCCATTCAGCAAGCCTGTGTCTTTTGGTTGGAGCATTTAATCCATTCACATTTAAGGTAATTATTGATATGTACTTTCCTATTACCATTTTCTTAATTGTTTTGGGTTTGTTTTTGTAGGTCCTTTTCTTCT
The DNA here is from genome assembly GCF_003676395.1 of Aethalodelphis obliquidens. Taxonomy (NCBI): domain Eukaryota; kingdom Metazoa; phylum Chordata; class Mammalia; order Artiodactyla; family Delphinidae; genus Aethalodelphis; species Aethalodelphis obliquidens. The sequence goes on along the minus strand of NW_020837946.1, from coordinate 51,681,737 downwards.
CTTGTGTTTTCCACTTAGAGAAGTTCCTTTAGCATTTGTTGTAGAGCTGGTTTGGCGGTGCTGAATTCTCTTAGCTTTTGCTTGTCTGTGAAGCTTTCGATTTCTCCATCAAATCTGAATGAGATCCTTGCCAGGTAGAGTAATCTTGGTTGTAGGGTCTTCCCTTTCATCACTTTAAGTATATCATGCCACTCCCTTCTGGCTTGTAGAGTGTCTGCTGAGAAATCAGCTGTTAACCTTATGGGAGTTCCCTTGTATGTTATTTGCCATTTTCCCCTTGTTGCTTTCAATATTTTTTCTTTGTCTTTAATTTTTGTCAGTTTGATTACTATGTGTCTTGGCATGTTTCTCCTTGGGTTTATCCTGCTTGGGACTCTCTGCGCTTCCTGGACTTGCATGGCTATTTCCTTTCCCATGTTAGGGAAGTTTTCAACTATAATCTCTTCAAATATTTTCTCTGGTCCTTTCTCTCTCTCTTCTCCTTTTGGAACCCCTATAATGCAAATGTTGTTGTGTTTAATGTTGTCTCGGAGGTCTCTTAGGCTGTCTTCGTTTCTTTTCATTCTTTTTTCTCTATTCTTTTCCATGGCAGTGAATTCCACCATTCTGTCTTCCAGTTCACTTATCCATTCTTCTGCCTCAGTTATTCTGCCATTGATTCCTTCTAGTGTATTTTTCATTTCAGTTATGATATTGTTAATCTCTGTTTGTTTGTTCTTTAATTCTTCTAGGTCTTTGTTAAACATTTTTTGCATCTTCTTGATCTTGCCCCCATTCTTTTCCAAGGTCCTGGACCATGTTCACTGTCATTATTCTGAATTCTTTTTCTGGAAGGTTGCCTATCTCCACTTCATTTAGTTGTTTTTCTGGGCTATTATCTTGTTCCTTCTTCTGTATATAGTCCTCTGCCTTTTCATTTTGTCTGTTTCTTCATGAATATGGTTTTTTTTCCACAGGCTGCAGAATTGTAGTTCTTCTTGCTTCTGCTGTCTGCCCTCTGGTGGATGAGGCTCTCTAAGAGGCTTGTTCAAGCTTCCTCATGGGAGAGACTGGTGGTGGGCAGAGCTGGCTGTTGCTCTGGTGGGCAGAGCTCAGTAAAACTTTAATCCACTTGTCTGCTGATGGATGGGGCTAGGTTCCCTGTTGGTGTTTTGGCCTGAGGCAGCCCAGCACTGGAGCCTACCTGGCTCTTTGGTGGGGCTAATGGCGGACTCTGGGAGGGTTCACCCCAGGAGTACTTCCCAGAATTTCTGCTTCCAGTGTCCTTGTCCCCACGGTGAGCCTCCGCCACCCCCTGCCTCTGCAGGAGAATCTCCAGCACCAGTAGGGAGCTCTGGTTCAGTCTCCTATGGGCTCACTGCTCCTTACCCTGGGTCCTGATGTGCACACTGCTTTGTGTGTGCCCTCTAAGAGTGAAGTCTCTGTTTTCCCCCAGTCCTGCTGAAGTCCTGCAGTCAAATTCCACTAGGCTTCAAAGTCTGATTCTCTAGGAATTCCTCCTCCCGTTGCCAGACCCCCAGGTTGGGAAGCCTGATGTGGGACTCAGAGCCTTCACTCCAGTGGGTGGACTTCTGTGTTCTCCAGTTTGTGAGTCAACCACCCAGCAGTTATGGGATTTGATTTTATTGTCATTGTGCCCTTTGTACTGTCTCACTGCGACTTTTCCTTTGTCTTTGGATGTGGTGTATCTTTTTTGGTGATTTCCGTGTATTCCTGTTGATGATTGTTCAGCAGTTTGTTGTGATTCCAGTGCTCTTGCAAGACGGAGTGAGCACACTTCCTTCTACTCTGCCATCTTGATCCAATCTCAACAGATTTCTGTATATTGATTTTGTAACCTGCAATTTTACTAAATTTGTTTATTAGTTTTCATAGTTCTTTGTGTGTGTGTGTGTGTGTGTGTGTGTGTGTGTGTGTGTAGTCTTTAGGTTTTTCCATATATAATATAATGTCATCTGCAAATAGTGACAGTTTTACTTTTTTCTTTCCAATTTGGTTGTCTTTTATTTCTTTATTATGCCTAATTGCTGTGACTAGCACTTTGAATACTATCAATATGTTGAATAAAAGTGGTGAAATTGGGCATCCTTGTCTTGTTTCTGATCTTAGAGGAAAAGCTTTTAGGTTTTCACCATTGAGTATGAAGTTAGCTGTGGGTTTGTCTTATATGACTTTTATCATGTTGGGGTATGTTCCCTCTCTACCCACTTTGTTGAGAATTGTTATCATAAGTGGATGTTGAATTTTGTCAAGTGCTTTTTTGCATCGATTGAGTTGATCATTTGTTTTTTTCCTTCATTTTGTAAATATGGTGTATCACATTGATTTGCAGATGTTGAACAATTCTTGAATCCCTGGAATAAATCTCACTTGGTCATGGTGTATGATCCTTTTAATGTGTTGTTGAATTTGGTTTGCTAATATTTTGTTGCGGATTTGTGCGTGTATGTTCATCAGGGATATTGGCCTCTACATTTTCTTTTCTTGCAGTGTTCTTGTCTGGTTTTAATATCAGGGTTATCCTGACTTTGTAAAATGAGCTTGGAAGTATTCCCTTCTCTTCTATTTTTGGGAAGAGTTTGATAAGGATTGATATTAATTCTCCTTTGATTGTTTGGTAGAATTCACCAGTGAAGCCTTCTGGTCCTGGACTTCTGTTTGTTGGGAGGGTTTTGATTACTGATTCAATCTCCTTACTAGTAATGTGTCTTTTCAGATTTTCTATTTCTTCATGATTCCATCTTGAGAGAGTGTATATTTCTAGGAATTTATTTATTCTATGTCCAATTTGTTGGTTTGTAGTTGTTTGTAGTAGTCTTTCATGATTTTTTTGTATTTCTGTGGTATAAGATTTAACGTTTCCTGTTTCATTTCTGATTGTATTTATTTGAGTCCTCTGTTTTTTTCTTGTTGCGTCTAACTAAAGGTGTGTCAATTTTGTTTATTTTATTTTATTTTTGGCAGTTCAAAATTATTTACTGAGAATTCATTGAGAGCCAAATTCTTCTTGGTTATCCTGTCTTCCCTAGTTCTTTTTGTCACAGAGTTGAGGAAAAGAGTTCACTCCCTACAGAGTCATATACAAAGATAAGTTAGGGAGCAAGATACTAAATTTTATTCAGTACTCTTTCCCAAGTTCTGTTAGAATCATTGTTTGTCTTGTACCCTGATTCAGTGGTTGGTTACAGGATGCATTTCAGTGTTCACTCAAATGCTGATTTTTATCATTTCCACTTCCTGGAATAGTACAGGTAGTCCTTGTTTATGTTGAGAATGCATTCCTGGAAATCACACCAGTTAGGGATCTGGTAACACAGATCACTTTCCCCCTTAAGATTAGTGTTGTAACTGAGGATTATGGTCCTTTTAGAGCTTCTAGAGGCTGCACACATTCATTGGCTAATGATCCTGTTCCACCTTTAAAGTGAGAAGTAGCTGGTCATGGCTTTGTCAAGATGTTTTTATAACTTTTATTGGTAGTTTATGTCTTTTCCCTATAATATGGCAGGAATTTCTTTTCACGTAAAGTCATATAGATGTCTTTTATGTGTTTTAATGTATGTTTAGCATTCATTTTATTGTTATATCTTAATTTATTAACCAAGTCCTTCTATTTTTTTTTTTTGCGGTACGTGGACCTCTCACTGTTGTGGCCTCTCCCGTTGCGGAGCACAGGCTCCGGACGCGCAGGCTCAGGGGCCATGGCTCATGGGCCCAGCCGCTCTACGGCGTGTGGGATCTTCCCGGACCAGGGCACGAACCTGTGTCCCCTGCATTGGCAGGCAGACTCTCAACCACTGCACCACCAGGGAAGCCCCCAAGTCCTTCTTGTTGGACATTTTAATGGTTTAAGAATATTTTTGCAATGATAACAATGTTAAAAGAAATACTTTACTCCAAAAATATTGAACTCATTTATACTATCACCAAAAATATATGAGAAAACTTATTTCCTTACACTCAGATCAAAACTTGGAATTACCAGTATTTTTATGTCTTTGCTACTCTGATGGATGAAAGATGATATCACATTAGTTGGCATTTTTGTTGGTTATCTTTCCATTATTATTAGTCAGTGATTTTCTTTGGGATTACTTTTTCATATTATGCAACCGTTTCTTCTGTGGAGTTACTTTTATGTTTCTGGAGTGGGCTGTTTCTTTACATATCATGAATATTATCTCTGTGTCTCTCACATAGGTTGCAAATATTTTTCTTCAGTTATCCATTTGTCTTTTGACTTTGTATAACCTTCTGTACAAATATGTAGTCAACTCTCTATTTTTTATGCTTTATGATCTTGTGATGTCAAACAAGAAAAGCTTTCCACTTCAAGATTTAGATAATACTTGCACTTAAAGTTTTCCTATCACTTTTACATCTTTTTACACTTAAATCTAATCCATCTGTTCCATCTGAACTGCTATCATGCACTTATCCTTTCAGATAAACTGAACATTCTGGTTTTACATATTTTTAAATTTATTTTGGCCAAAAATGAATAATATGTATGGATTAATTTAGAAAGAATATTTTATCAATTTTGAGTCTTTCTATCCATAACAGAAATATGGTGTGCCTTTTCATATATTTGTCTTCCTTTATCTCATTCACAGAGCTTACAGATTCTTTGTATGATCCCTGCATATTTCTGAAGCCTTACAATATCTTTGCAGATATTCTTTCCAAAATTCTTGGGAAGAATTGGCTTTGGTCACATCCCTCACTTCTTATCAAATCATCATGGCTGAAGGTAGGCCCAGTGAGGCTACCAGTGAGGAACTTCCAATGAGGCCAGGAAAGGGGAGGGTATATAGGTTAGCAGTATACCAAATTCAACTCACATGACTAAGCAGAAATGCTGTGGATTGGCCTAAAAGAAAAAATGCTAGATAAACAGAGTCAAGTTCTTAAAAAACCAGAGAACAGCTACTATAGTTTTTTTTGTTTTTTTTCTTTTGCACAGTACGCAGGCCTCTCACTGTTGTGGCCTCTCCTGTTGCGGAGCACAGGCTCAGGACGCGCAGGCTTAGTGGCCATGGCTCACAGGTCCAGCCACTCCGCGGCATGTGGGATCTTCCCGGACCGGGGCACAAACCCTTGTCCCCTGCATCGGCAGGTGGACTCTCAACCACTGCGCCACCAGGGAAGCCCTACTACATTTTTCTAGACAGTTTTGTTCAGATATTGAGTTAATTAGTTGAACTATATGGCATTGTAGATAGTCTCGTCATAGACAGTAGATCTAGATAGGTTATAAACATTTTATTCACATAAACTTTCTGCATATTTCAAACCATAATACAACACAAATGTGAATACTATGGTATCAAAAGGAAAGTGAAGAATTTTATACCAAAGTTTTCTTTCTTTTTCTAAACCATGATTAGTCTAAAATACTGGCTCATCCCCATCTATGCATGTTTATGCCAGCCATATCCCCTCCTCTCTCCACCTTGATAATCATCACTTCTGCCTCCACTAATCAAAAATTAGCAAACTAGAATAAAGAAATGCAGCATGTCACAGCAAATCACCATCTTCACCAAGTTTTATGCCAGATTATTTTAGCTAATGTATATTTCTCCATTTTTATCTCTATTTTGTTTAATATTAATTTTTGCTTTATGTTTTTTATTTTTTTTACTTGTGGAAACAGTGGTAAAAGAAGATTTTCACATTTCTTTATTTTGTCCTCAAATTAGATTTCACTCTCTCTCTTTTTGTGTGTGTGTATCTTATATTTGTTATATGACACTGCTCTGGAAATTTTCTTGAGGCTACATTTTAATTATAGAATTCAAATGCAGTATTATTTGGGGGTTGTATATATGTGTCCAGAGACTTAGAATAAGAGGTAAAAATTAGATCAATATTTCTATTTCCATCTTGGGTCAGACCATAGCAATGAAGAGAACAAATGATCTAAAGACTAAGATTCAAGCTAGGTTACTATTATGATTAATTGCTTCTCAATGGAAATAAAAATGATGAATGTTAATCAGTAAATTGATTTTTATCGATCTGCAGTGATATATTGATACTTCTAACATTTCTGAGGTGTTTTCTTATACTAAGCAATAACATAACCTAAGGCAAGTAGCAGTTTATAGAAGAAAACCATTAACTTATATAGATTGATTTATAAGGCTCCTGTTTGTATATTTCAGGGAATACGGACTGATAAAAATTTAATCTCTAGTACATTTTATAAGCTATAAAGGAATATTCTACTTAGCTATGTATATTTGAAGGTGTACTACCTCAGAAATACAAAAGGGAACCTAGAAATACTTAACCTTAAGAGAAAAGGGGATGTTGTAAAATATTTAGAAATCAAAGATGTTCATTAAGAAACCAGAAATTATTGAATGTCAGGTATTTGGAAGTAATACCCTGAATATTATTGTATGACAACAGGTTGATTGTTTAACAGAGTTAAAATAGCAAATAATGTTATTTGTGAATAACCAGGATTTTTTGTTTGTTTCATTTTTGAAGAAAATAGCACAGTTGCAGTTAGAGGCATTTCTATTTTAATTAATTACTAGAAAATATTGGTTTTTTTCTTTTTTAATTAATAGAATTTATTTTCTAGAGCAATTTTGAGCTTCACAGCAAAATTGAGTGGAAAGTACAGAGAGTTCCCATGTATTCCCTCTCTATACATGCACAACCTCCCTCACTATCAACTTTCCTCACCATGGTTGTATGTTTGTTATAATTGATGAACCTACATTTGCACATCATTTATCACCCAAAGTCCAGAGTTTACATTAGGGCTCATCCTCAGTGTTGTACATTCTGTGGGTTTTGACAAATGTATAATGACATGTATCCACCATTGTAATATCATGCAGAATTGTTTCACTGCCCTAAAAATCCTCTATGCTCTGCCTATTCATCCCTCCCTCCCCCAAACTCCTGGAAACTACCAATCTTCTACTGTCTCCATAGTTTTACCTTTTCCAGATTATCATATAGTTGGAATCACACAGTATGAGCCTTTTCAGATTGACTTATTTCAGTTAATAATATGCATCTAAGTTTCCTCTGTGTCTTTTCATGACTCGATTGCTCTTGTATTTTTAGTTGGTTTGTTTTGTTTTGTTTTAGCAATGAGTAATATTTCATTTTATGGATATACCAGTTTATTTATCCACTTACCTACTGAGAGACCTCTTGGTTGCTTCCAGGTTTGGCAATTATGAATAAAGCTGCTGTAAATATCCTTGTGTAGGTTTTTGTGTGGACATGATTTTTCAATTCATATGGATATATACCAATGTACATGATTGCTAGATAGTATATTAATAGTATGTTTGATTTTGTAAGAAACAGCCAAACTGTCTTCCAAAGTGACTGTATCACTTTGCATTCTCACCAGCAAAGAATAAGAGTTTGTACTGCTTGTTTTAATTTGAAATTAATTTTCTTGTTTTAATTTGAAATTAATTTGCTCTTGTTTCAATTTGAAATTCCCTAATAACATATGCTGTTGAACATCTCTTCATATGTTTAGTTGCCAGCTGTATAGTATCTTCTTTGGTAAGGTGTCTGTTCAGGTCATATCCATTTTTTAATCAGATTCTTTATTTTATTCTTGTTGAGTTTTAAGGGTTCTTTGTATATTTTGGGTAACAGTTCTTTATCAGATGTGTCCTTTGCAAATATTTTTCTCCCAGTCTGTGGCTTTTCTCATTCTCTCAAGGTTTTGTTTTTAGTATTGTCGCAGATTTATTCTTTTTGTCAGTCTTCACTGTCATTGAAATGGGATCATAGGAGAGAGAGAGATAAACATGCGTGTTTAGTTGACTATTTTCCAGTTCCTTTTTAACAACAGGGGGTAGGGAAAAAACATACTCCTTTCAGAAATATTGGTTTATTTAAGTTTATTTTGGTTTTGTTGTCATTTATTGAGAGCTTTACTGTGAACCCCAATCAGTGATAAGTGCTTTTATATACATTGTCTTATTTAATCTTTACCTGATCCTCAAAGGCAGCCATGGCCATTTCCCTGTTTGAGAAAGGAAATTGAAGTTTAAGAAAGCCAGATAATTTGCCCAATTCACACAGCTAGTAAGTGACGGGTTTGAAAGCTAAACCTATAGTTGATTGTGCCAGAAACTGTATTCTAATAATCCTACATACTGCTTCTCTATTCCCTTTCTAAATTAATACCATCATTATCCATTTCGTTTGAATATCTAGTACATTTATCTGGAAGCACTTATCATTATTGCCTTTTATGGGTGAGGTACTTTCCTAGATGTTGAGTTTATACAGATGAATAAGACATGGTGTCTGCATGCATTCTTATCCTCTAGGAGCTCCTAGTCAAAGGGAGGTAGACAGATAAACTGTTCAATTACATTATAGCAAATGCTGTACACACAGTCCTACGGTAACCTAGAGGCTGGATATTTATGACACATTAGCCCATCAGTGTTCAAGGTTGAAATAAATAGAAAGTAAATATATTAAAATAATTTTTATTATTTTACACATAAAACAGGGAAAACGTTTTCTTTAATTTGGACTGAACAGAATGTGAGGAAGTACTAAATCACCAGACCTGAATGGAAACACTGGCCCGTCAGACTTGATCATACTCATCATCATTGTTCATCTAGTCATATCTCATTCCAGTACAGAAAGGTGATACTAATGAAGGCAAGTCAAACCAGTTGGGGTCTATCGGGGATAGGTAATGTGCTTTTCTCTTGTTTTCATTCTAGGCAAAATGCTTCACTTACCCAGGTAGGAGCAATTTGACTATTTTTTTTTTTAAGATCAAACCAAGGTATTAGTTTCCCTATCGTTTTTCTGAGTCTGAATATTACTCTATTAAAAAAATGACAATTCCTGAAGATTTTCCACTAGCTTTACCCTTCATTGGAAACACAGCCAGGAATCAATTTCAAAGGATCCATCTTTAACATGGTTTCTTAACTCTGCAGTAACCTAAGACTTTCAGAGTCAATTCCTGCCTAACATACTCTGAGAGAGCATGTCATTTTCGTCCCTTTTTACATCCAGGGGAAGTCAAAAATACCTTAAGACACCAAACATCACGAAGTGTGTTATATCCATACCATCATAATGAGTATTATGGCCTCATAGACTTTCTTCAGAAACAATCTGACTTTATAATGGACATATTTTACATCATAGAACTAAGTGATATTTTGTCTGAGGAAGAGGATTCAATGGCTTTCCTACAGGGAACTTTAAAATATATGAAAACATAAATGAAGATTAATTCTCTGTGTGTGAAACTGACAGGGGGTTAGATATTTTCATAAGGCCACCAGGTTTAAAAGGTAATTTAAAAAGTTAACTTGGAACCCTGGCTTCAATGACAAGGGATAGGAATGGTTGATAAACTAGACAATAAGAAGCAACTCATATTTCTTGAACTATTAGAAGATTTTACCAAAATTAAGTAGACCAATTTCATAATGTTATATACCAACTATGACCATGCTAATGGTCTCAGAAAATAGTTTAAGAATTATGTATAATAATATGTATGGCCTGGGATTATTTTGTTTGTGGCACACTTGTTTGGTTTAACATTTAATTAGCAAGACATGCGTGGGATCGTATTTCTTTGGTGAAGCTCAATGTACAGTTTAAAGATTGCAGAATGTCCTTTGTAACTGATGGGACCATACAAAGAGCAGAGATAAAGATACTGTGATTAGTGAGGTCTTGAATGTCCTTAGTGTTCTTGTCAAAGGTTAGAAACAAAGCAAAAAAATCATATCAGCTATTTCTTTTATTATTGGCTGATGTGGGAAAACTGGTGAGTTGAAAAATGGGCAGTTATGAAACAAATATCACAATCATCTCCACAGGTAATTTTATCTGTGAAAAATTAGAAGATTTTTATAATTCCGGTTGAATTACTTGATTGTGCAAGTCTGTTTTGTATAAACACAAGTAAATAACAAGATGCGTGGTTAGGATTTAACCTCATGTCTCATGCTTGTTTGTGTAGCATGAAGTGAAACTGACTGGCTTGAACAGCCCAGGGAGTTATGTGTGTGGTAACTTGAGGAAACCACACTGTGAAACAAAAGGATGTTGAAAACGTTAGAAAGCAAAATTAATTTATAGCCTTGGCAGTTTTACATTGCTATTAAACACCATCACTTAACGCTATGAAAGCATGTATTTTCAGTATTTCAATAAGGCAACGTCTCTTGGCGACCAGTTCAGTGATATAGAGATCTGCTTTCCTATGCTTTTCCCTCTTCTTACTCTCTATTATCCTCTGGAGTGATCTTATACACACTCATGACTTCAGTGATTGCCTGTGTTTTAATACTTCCCAATTTATACTCCCAGTCTAGTTCTTTATCATATCAAGGACATCCTGCTTACTGGATATCCTCAGTTGGATGCCCCGTGCATACCTCAAACACATCCCAAAGTACACTTATCTTTTCAGCCTCTGTGCTCCTGATCTCAGTAAATAGTACCATTATCCACACATACTGTCACACATGAAACCTCATCATTACCCTGATTCCTCTCTTTTTCCTACATCCAGTGGACCACCAAGACCTGTCAATTCTATGACCTGTGTCTAAAAACTGTCCACTTCTCTCCAATCTCAGTACTATTATAGCAGTTCAGGCCCTCATCCAGTTTCTCCTGGATTACTAACAGTTTTCTAATTATTGAAAATACCACCTCTGTACAATTTTTTCAGGATGTCCTTATAATGAAGCAGGTATTATTATACTGTGTATTACACTCAAGCAGACTGTATCCTATGCCTTGGTTATTAACAAAAGTTCGGCATTGGTCTTTAGTGTGAATGACTAATTTAGGCATAAAAATCTCATCCCTACATATGTCTAAACCTGTATATGTGTAATGTGTACATATTACCCTTCAGTGATTCCCCCATCTGAACTGTGAGGTCAGCTTATTGATGGTTCCCCAAATAGGCCATTTGAGAGCTTTGATTTTAACTTCAGTTCTAACCCAGGATTAGACTGCTTTGATAGCTGGAGAACCATTTTCAGCTTATGCTAGGAATGCCAGACCAAGAGGGAATTAGGTAGGAAACACATTATGTGTGTGTGTTTTAAGGAATAATGTGTCTATTCAAGTTGAGGGTCATAATAATTTCCAAGAACTACTTCTTATTGGAGAAGATAGAAAAATAACACTATAAATTTTTTGAGAGTAGAATTTGTATCCCCCAGTCAGAAAATACTACTTTTCTAAATGTGATTGTTACTTTCCAGGACGTAAAAAAACATGTTCAGTACCATGCACCTATATCTCAAATAATGTGATCATAACTTAAACACATCTGTGTTGTTCAGTACTTCTATAGTGAGCTGCAGTGGGGCCTCTCAGCTTGACCCATTTGAGTTAATGTACTTTTACTTATACATAATGTTTGATAAACACTCTGGGAAGATAGAAAGATGAATCAGACATGGCTCCCGCTCTGGAGGAAACAAACTAAAAATTGATTAAAAGTAAATAAGTTAGCAGTATGCTCTTTCTAATGCAAGGGAATGATATCAGACCACGGATGGCTGATTTCATTCAGTACCAATATTGAGAACATAGTTCTTTAGTGCTTTCAACTTCTATAAATCTGACCCTGAGCCATAGGAAAAGCTATTGCTTTTGAGGCATATAGCTTTATATATTGCAAAAGTCTGATATTGGTTTGGCCTGTTTGATCAACTATTTAATAAATTCAGTGAGTAAAACATGAATAATCGTTTAAACTGGTTATTTGGTATAGTTTTGAGGAAAATAATCATCGATTTTATATTATTTTTGTTCAGTTGGTTATTAGGTTATGACTATGTATTTTACTTTTTCTAAGCATAGTCTAATTGTAACTATAGTATTAAAAAGCAAAAATAAAAAATACCCTATGATGCTTTACGTATATATGTTCCAATATCCAGAAGCACAGGTCCATCAACAGAAACATGATGCTCATTCACAGAGAAGAAAGAGTGGAGCCACTTGTCAGCTCTGTGCTCCTCCTGATTGCAAGCAAGAGTGAAGAATTTTGAAGTTAACATGCGCAAGACACACTGCAAGTTCTAATGTAAATTATGAGAGTCTCTATGTCCTATGTTTCATTATAAATCATCCTCTCACAATATTTTTAATGAATGAAGGAACTATATCTTGTCATAAAAACAAAATGTAAAAGAGAAAAGTTGAAGATGACAAATATGATTATTTCAAGTTATGACCATATCATAATTTTGTTTCTGTATATAGAGGTTATTTAATCAGTGACTCTACTTTGCATAGCAAACTTTCTAAGATCTGTTTTACCACTTGAATATAATACAGTACAGATGGCAAGTCGACAAGAGCCAATCATAATCTTAATTGATTAATTGTAGGATAAAAATGTTATGAACTATACAAAAACATTCTATTTATATAGTGTACACATACACCCACAGTAAATACTTCTTTAATCTGATCTTGAAATTGATCACATTTCAAAGCAGAACCCTGTACATTAGCATGTTAAATAAATAGATAATAAACAGTGTATAGAATATGTGATTTATATAGTTACATATTTAAATATATACTACTTATATATACCTGTAGATATTTAATTAATACTTTTATTAATATAAGTGAAATAATATTTCAGTCATTAAAATCTTTCTGACTTCTTGCCTAGTTGAACTTAAGATTTTGGCATGAATCTGATATTATTTTTCAGAATATCTTGGTGCTTGGTGTTTATTTAAGAAACTCTCTGAGAGAACCTCCTATGTAGCAGCCAGATATTAATTCAGGTAACCATTCTGACAACCCTATACAGCAGAAGCTACTATAGTTCCCCGCTTGCAGATGAGGAAATTAAGTAGATTATTCTAGGCCAGACAGCTATTTGGCAGAATCAGGATTTAAAATTACTCAAAAACAGGGCTTCCCTGGAGGTGCAGTGGTTAAGAATCTGCCTGCCAATGCAGGGTACGCGGTTCGAGCCCTGGTCCAGAGAGATCCCACATGCCATGGAGCAACTAAGCCCATGCGCCACAACTACTGAGCCTGTGTTCTAGAGCCCACGAGCCACAACTACTGAGCCTGTGTGCCACAACTACTGAGCCCGTGTGCCACAACTACTGAGCCTGTGCTCTAGAGCCTGTGCTCCGCCACAAGAGAAGCCACCACAGTGAGAAGCACATGCACCACAGCGAAGAGTAGCCCCCACTTGCTGCAACCAGAGAAAGCCCGCGTGCAGCAACAAAGACCCAACGCAGCCAAAAATAAATAAATAAATAAATAAATTAAAAAATAAAAAATATAAAATTACTTCAGAGCCCTTATGATATTGCTTCTATGTGGAATCTAAAGAAAGGGTACAAATGAACTTAGTTACAAAACAGAAGTAGAGTCACAGATGTAGACAACAAACTTATGGTTACCAGGGGATTGGGGGGGAGGGTTAAAACTGGGAGATCGGGATCGACATATACACACTACTATATATAAAATAGATGATTAATAAGAACCTACTGTATAGCACAGGGAACTCTTTCCAATACTCTGTAATGACCTATACAGGAATAGAGTCTAAAAAAGAGTGGAGATATATATATGTATAACTAGTTCATTTGGTTGCACACCTGAAACTAACACAACATTATAAATCAACTATACTCCAATAAAAATTAAAACAAACAGGGCTTCCCTGGTGGCGCAGTGGTTGAGAGTCTGCCTGCCGATGCAGGGGACACGGGTTCGTGCCCCGGTCCAGGAAGATCCCACATGCCGCGGAGCGGCTGGGCCCGTGAGCCATGGCCGCTGAGCCTGCGCGTCCGGAGCCTGTGCTCCGCAACAGGAGAGGCCACAACAGTGAGAGGCCCGCGTACCAGAAAAAAAAAAAAAAAAAACACAGCAAAAAAATTACTCCAGAGTCCACATGCCAGTTTGTAAGGGACTGGCAGTCATGTCCGAGCATTATTTGCTCAAATATTAATTAGACATCAAGGGCACAGGAAACGTTACCCAGCCCTTGGTAGGTTGGTGGGAAGACACTCAGGGACCCGGAGCCTCAGCTTCGCAGTGTCACTCTGTGTGAGATCCAGGAGTTAGAACCACATCTTACCTGCCCTCCCTTCCTCGGCCATGTCTACAGAGCGCCCTGACAGCAGGCAGTAAAGGGAAAGCTGGCATCAGACAGCAGCCCTTCTGTTTAGGGAACACAGAAATGACCCCTTTGTTATCTTTGACTGATTCCACAGCTGCCATGGTATTCAGTTAGCCATGGTTACAAACTGGGTTTTGTAGTCAGTTTGACTTTTGTAATTCTTTGAAGTCTCTGCTAGAACTAGAGATTTGAGTATCATATCAGTTCCCCCGTTAATGATATAAATTTCTTTACAAATTGCAGTTTCAGCTTCTTTGACAAGCTATTGGGGACCGCTTTTTATTACTACAGGATGTTTTTCACTGTCTTCTAGAATTTAAATTAAAAATATATAGTTTCTGTTTGGGTAGTGATGATGAGTTTTAGGTTCTTTTTCACAAGCTTGGGGAAAACAGATTTTTCTGACTTTAAGTGCAGGTTCATTATGCTATAAGAGGAAATAGGGTTTTAAGGGACAATAACTGTACTTAATATGTAACTTTTTTTTTTCATTTTACCACTGAACCTTGAATAATAGAACTTAAGTGGTTGTTTGGAGTTAAATTATTCCTGTGTCTTGAACTGCTGTTCAAACACACTGAAATCATCATATGTGTTAGTTCAGAAAGTGAAAAGCCCTAAAAATTGCCTCAGAAATTTTATTTCCTTGTATTATAATTTAAATTTGGTCATTTCCCTGAAGAATAATAGAAAAGTTGTTCAAAGATACAGCTTGTGAACTTAGTGTTTTTTTTTCACATGAGGGAAAGGAGCTAACATTGACTATGTGTTCACAGTATGACAGACATTTGACCTCACTTAAACCCCACACCAAATGCATGAGATAGGTATTTTTTCTCCCCATTTTACTGAAGAAATTGAGTCTCAGAGATATTAGGTGAATTGTCTAAGGTCACACAGCTCCTCCATGGAATACCAACTGGAGTTATCCTGACCTCAGAGATTGTGCTCTGTCTGTTACAATACCGTGCACTTTGGGAATTTTAAAAAATCTTAGTTATTTTCACCTTTAAATTAGTCATCGGTATCAACAGTGCATATTAAAGAAGGAGTGCGTTTCTAGAGAGAGAGCCATTTACTCCTTTCATTGGAGGTATGGAAATCATGCTGAATATTAAGTATGATTTACCTTGGCAAGTGCCATGGCTTAAACTGACAAGTACTAGTGTGCTTAGTTAAACACCTATTTTGAAACAAGATTCCTTGTGGACCCAATGCACAAAGGATAGTTGTGTGCCCCTCAGGGTCCTCTTATGGATGACTTAGAGGGATTCCAGGGGAATTAGCGGGTGGGAAGCCTCAAAGGTGCCCACTAATGGTGTCCTTGACCTTCAGTGTGAGGCAGAGGCTCAGAGGAACTGGCAACAGAAAAGAAACCATTGCTCGAGAAGATTGCTTAAAACAGGTCCGTTGCTCTCCCTGCAGAGTGAAGGCACTGTTTGTGGTTTGGAGAGCACAGTGACAGTTGGAAGCTGTTGTAACAATTCGAAGTATATATATCTCTGTAACGCGGTATACTTTCTTATCTTGAGGAGCATGTGTTAAAACAGTTGAGATATGTTGACCAAATGGGGTCTGTAGGGAAAGAGCAAGTCTTGATATTTCCTCGTTTCATAGTTTGTGTTCAGTTGGCAGCGTGAGCGTAGTTAAAGGACGGTGTTAGTGCCCGTTTGAGATGTGAATCTATCAGTAAAAAGATGATCAATTATGGATTTATTTCTGTTTTTCTCTATCTCTTGACAGCTGTGAGCAAGGCTGTTCCAAATTTCCATTATATTACAGCAAGTTTATTACTTCCCTGAACAAATAAAATACGAATATAATTTTACCCTGAAAAGAGATTATTAAGCTAATGTTGCAAAAGACTTATTAATCTTATTAATTAACCATTCATAGTACTGAATAGGGGAACTCAAGATAACTTGATTTTAGATCCTAACAGTGTCTTGCAAATCACATGTTAAGTGCCTAATACATATTTGTGAAGTAAATATACATGAATATAGTTCTTGCTGAGAGTTCTCACTTTTTAGTTGCATTTCCAGTTTTATGTGTGAAGTAGAAATATTTATCTCTGACAGTTTTAGGCTTATCTTTTGAAGCTGCTTGAGTACTTCAGACAAAATAACCATACTATTCGTTATACCAAACACACACACACACACACACACACACACACACACACACACACACACAGAAGCACTAACCAGGAAGTTCTTACATATTTAGGACGGTAAGAATACTTGTTTTGCCTGTGACTTAGTAATCAACATCTTCTGCTTTTGACCACAAGAGTAGGAAATGTCTAATTTGTTATTTACCATGGATGTTTACTATCTATTTTCTTAAGCCTGGTGAACAAACTGTTGGCAGGGTTTCTGGATAGGATGAGTTTCCATAAGCGAGCTACATTTAGGAAGGGTTGTCCTAAACACGCAGTTCATAGGGTCCAAGAAGAAGCTACTCTGACTTTTCTTTGCCAATATTAAGTTCTTTAGTATTTTCTGGGTAGGATTGATTAGACCCAGAAGACACGCCTAGTCCCTTACAGACAGTTCAGTCAAAATGTTCCTGTCTGTTTGATGCATAGTTTATAAGCATGTCTGAGAGTTTTCATATTACTTGTCTTCTTCCCTTTCACTGTTGATTTAATTCTCAATTCTGCCTAAATATCAGACTTTAAAAACTACCTCCTCTTAATTTGTGCTTAAATATGGTGAGAAGCTTGATAATGAACTTATTAAGTAAAAAATACTGGGCTTTCAAGAGGATTAACCTCTCACCAAGGAAGAAGCACCTAATTCCTAACTCCTAAGTTAGGTGTTTCTAATAAAGAATTGTTCTTCATTGCAAGGAGTTGCTTTGTGATTTCATATACGTGGAAAGTGAGATATGGAGACTTTACCAAGGAGCAAAGATGGACAACAGAGAGTAGGTGGGCAGAATGCGATGGATAAAGAAAGGCAGATAAATGAGGAAAGGAAAAGAACATTTATTATTTTGAGGAATTTCTGTAATGTCTTTACTTAAGGTACATGTTTAAGAGAATTTTGTTCATAGCTACAAAGAGATTCAGAAATGAAACATAGAAGAAAGAACTAGAAAAGGTACTGTATTAAGGAAAAGAGGGGGAAATAGGAGGGAGAAAAATGATACAGAGGAGGTAATAGAAAAATGTCTAGAAGAACAAACGTTCTTCTAAGTAGCTGTGAGTCTTCTGCCCTTTCTTCAGTCTTGAGAATCCTCTGGTTTCATATTCTCTGCTTCTTTAGACAGGATGTACATTAATAGATTGTTTACTTAGTAACTGAAACCTTTGCTTCTTTCCTCTTCAGCAAAATCATGAAATGTGAAGTTTGTTCCCAGTCACTAAAAAATGCAAACTTCATCTGGGGGCGGTTGTAGAGATTCAAAATATTATTTAATTATATAATGTGACAAGACTTTAAAACAATTAAGCTATTCCTATTGGCTGTTGAACTTCTTAGAACTTTTTTTCTGCAAAATGTTATAATGATATAGATGACGTTTGAGTGAGAATCAATTTGAGTACCAGTAATGGCAGTTTTTGCTTTATAATTATTTTAGAATTCTTCCCGTAAGTCAGTAAGCACACACAATCCAATAAATCTAAGGAAACTGTGGCTATGTTCCCTGAACTGAAGAGACATCTACTTGAAAACTCTCTCTTGGAAAACTGTCTCTTTGCTAAGGGCACGGTCGTGGGCTCTGAGGCCAGGCTGTCTGAGCTAGAGTCCCAGCTCTGTCTCTTACGGTCTAGGTAACCTTGGCAAAGTCATTTCTCCACTCAGAAGGTACTCCTTGTGAAGGTGCTATCTCATGAGGCTGGGATATTGAATAATTAATAAGTGCAAATAACTCAGAAGAATGTCTGACGTATAAGAAGTGTCTAATAAATTTAAGGTATCAGGGTGCATTGTCCAATATAGAAAAGAGAAAAAATCACTTCAAAACATTAAGACAGAAAGCCACAAAAGAAGTCAGTCAGTCAGTCAAGGTGAAGATTATTCTTTAAAACTAAAAAAATCTATCAAAGTATCTTCCACGTATTTAGTAGTTTAATAAATATGTACTGAAAAGCTGGGTGGTTAAGAGAATAAAATATAAAACTGGAGGTATTCATCAAAAGTATTTATTGAGATCTAATACACATTTATAACTGTATTAGGTCTGCTTTGGTTAGAGGAAAAATATGATATAACTTATGTCTTCAAGGTTGTTTCAGTTAGTTGAAGAGAGAATATCGCAGGTATGACAGACAGACCTAAGATAAGGTTTTGCAAGTAATAGGCACTCGGTAAGTACTCAAGAACTCACTCAAATCTGAAATAATTCTAAATGATAATTGAAATATAAGGAACTATAAGTAGGTATTCAGGCACTCATAAGAGCCTAATGGGTTGGTATAGTTCAGGAAGTAGGACTCAGGCTGGTATTTAAAGAATATGTAGTTTTAAGCTTGCACACATTCTTTTCAACCCTAGTTGCACACTGAAATAGTGAATGCCCGTATCCACCCCAAGAAAATCTTATTTGACTGGTATGAAGTGAAGCCCGGACATATATGTGGTTTAAAAGCTACTGAGGACAGGGTTTCCCTGGTGGCGCAGTGGCTAAGAATCTGCCTGCCAATGCAGGGGACACGGGTTCGAGCCCTGGTCCGGGAAGATCCCACGTACCGTGGAGCAACTAAGCCCATGCACCGCAACTACTGAGCCTGAGCTCTAGAGCCCGCATGCCACAACTAATGAAGCCTGCATGCCTAGAACCCGTGCTCCGCAACAAGAGAAGCCCGTGAAGCCCTCACACTGCAACGAAGAGTAGCCTTCACTCGCCGCAACTAGAGAAAGCACACGTGCAGCAACAAAGACCCAATGCAGCCAAAAATAAATAAATAAAATAAATACATTTGTAAAAAAAAGCTACTGAGGTGATTCTAATATTCAGTCAAGGTGGGAATCCCTGGTGTAAATGGTCGGAGAGACAAAGAAAAATATTTTAGTCAGGCCTGAGGGGAGAGGGATGATAGCATGAGGGCATTTGTGTATAGGGCCATGAAAAGATGAGCAGTGGCTCAGAAGTGAGCTACACTGAGGCTAGACTAGGTTAATTTTAAGGTAGTGACATCCTAAACTGGGGTGACCTGGATGAGATGGAAGTGACAGATAATGTGGCTTTCTCATATCCATGGGCTTTGACTTTAGACCCAACTTAAATCTCCTGGGCAGGTTGCATAGACTCTATATGCCTTCTATTTCTCATCTATAAAATGGATGTTACTCTCTCATAAGGACCACAGAGATGGAAAGGACATAGTGAAAGGAAGACCTGAATCAAGTGAATTAAGGTACTGGGAAAATGGCAATGTCATGGCCGGGCAGGAAGATGGAAGGGGCCGAAAGGGAACAAAAGCAAGTCACATGCTTCTTGAGTTTGTAAGGCTGCATATCTAGAGAAATTAATCATTCAGAGAATCTCCAAATAAAATAAATGGTGGATCAGAAAACCTCTATTTTATGGAAGAAAGTAAATTTCCTTCCCCCAGCTACTCACTATGAAATTCCCCCTCAGAGCTGATTATATCAACTCAGAAATGAAACTAGAGCTGTATATGGCAGTTTGGGCAAAATAAGAAATGATCCTCTTGAAAGTTTACTTAGTGTTTCAAATGTTCATATTAGAAGCAGAAGTACATAAGTCTCGTGAGAAAAAGCTAAATGAAAATAGGAAGTATTGAAATATTGAAAATGAAAGCCACGTACATTTTGCAAGAATTTGACCTTCTATATTCTTTTAGTAGACTTTTTCTACATAAAAGTAATTAAAATTGTTATACTTTCTGATGAATAATGTCTACGTGGAAGTACATAGTAGTATTGCTATTTCTAAATTAAAGAAATGTGATTGCTTAGAAACATATTAAATGATCATCTAGGCACCCCTTTGGTATAAAAAGAACAAAATGTATTACATGAAGCAGAGTCATCTGGAGAGAGGAGTTGACCTATGATTAAATTGTCTTTTTATCTGAAGCTATTGTATTAGTTTTCCACATCAACTTTTGAAATGGCTTCTAGATATCATTGGCCTAAAAATTTCTATTATTTCCAAGTATTGTTTTCATGTTTGCTCATTTTATTGCCACAAGGACTCTGAGAGATGAATATGGTATCCCATTGTACAGTAGAAGAAGGAGAGTTACAAAAAGGGGCTGTCTCAAGAAAATGTGCTTGGTTAAGCAATAACAGTGACCAGGCTGGAACCCAACTCTCTTGAGTTTATGTGTGATAGTATCTTATTTTGGACTATCATATTCATTCCAGTGGTTACTGACCTTTTAAAATCACTTTCAGAAAAATCATCCCTGTATCTCTAGTCAACTTGATATAACACTAGTGAAACCAAATGCATTCACTTTTTGGAATTACATATGACTTAGACTCTGACAAATGTTAGAGTTGGTTTAAATGTTAAACTATGACTAACTAAATGTTAGTTTTTAAAGGAAACAATGTTTCATATTTTCAATATGTGCAGGCTTTGATTTTAAGTAGACCTAGTTTAGAATCCTGGAAAAGGATTTTATATGCCTCAGACTTCTCATCTGTAAACTAGGTAATAATTTGTACTTTATATGTGTGAGAATCTTATCAAGTAAGAATGCATGTAATGTTCTTAACACACAGTAGGCTTATTACATGCTATTTATATAATTTTGAAGTTGAAATAACTATTTCATAATATGAGTAGGTTTTATTGATTTGTTATTTATTACAAAAATTATACTTTTTAAATAAAATACAACCTGTGTTATTATAACTGAAGATACTCTGAAAGAGAATTTAGGTTAAAATATGGAAAATATTTTTAAAATACATAAATATGAAAGGTATGATAAAAGTATCAACATTTTTATAAAGCTAGGTAAGTAGTTATTGAAGTTCATGCATGAAAATAAATGTACAGGAATAGCAAAGAAAACAGTAAGGAGAAAAGCTATATGGACAGCCATATGCAAAAGAATGAAATGGACTATTTTCTTACACCATACACAAAAATCAACTCAAACTCGATTAAAAATTTGGACATAAGACCTGAAACCGTAAAACTCCTAGAAGAAAACGTAGTGGGTAAGCTCCTTACATGAGTCTTGGCAATGATTTTTTGGATTTGACACCAAAAGGCAACAAAAGCAAAAAAAAAACAAGTGGGACTACATCAAACTAAAAGGCTTCTGCATACCAAAGGAAACGATCAACAGAATGAAAAGGCAACATACTGAGTGGGAAAAAATATTTGCAAATCATGTTTCTGATAAGGGGTTAATATCCAAAATATATAAAGAACTTCATTAACTCGAAATATATAAAGAACTCATTAACATAGCAAAAAACAAACAATCTGTTTAAAAAGTAGGCAGATCTGAATAGACATTTTCCCAAAGAAGACAAACAAATGGCCAACAGGTACACAAAAAGGTGCTCAATATCATTAGTCATTAGGTGAAATGCAAATTAAAACCATAATGAGCTATCACTTCACACCTGTCAGAATGGCTATTATCAAAAAGAAAAGAAATAAGTGATGATGAGGGTGTGGAGAAAAAGGGACCCTTGTGAACTGTTGGTGGGAATGTAAATTGGTGTAGCCACTACGAAAACAGTATGGAAGTTCCTCAAAAAATTAAAAATAGAACTACCATATGATCCAGCTTTCCCACTTCTGAGCATTTATCCCAAAGAAACAAAATCACCATCTTAAAAAGATGTCTACATCCCCAGGTTCGCTGCAATATTATTTACAACAGCCAAGACATGGAAACAACCAGTGTCATAAACAGATGAATGGATAAAGTGTATGTATGTATATCTATATATATGTTATATATATAAAACATAGATGGACCTTGAGAGCATTATGCTGTGTGAAATAAGTCAAACAGAGAGTGACAAATACCATATGATCTCACTTGTATGTGGAATCTGAAAAAACACTGAACTCATAGATCCAGAGAACAGATTGGTGATTGCCAGAAGTGGGTGAAATGGGTGAAGGGGATCAAAAGGTACAAACTTCCATTTATAAGGCAAATAAATCCTGGCAATGTAATGTACAACATTGTGACTATAGTTGTTAACTGTGCTAACTAATACTGTACTGCATATTTGAAAGTTGCTAAGAGAGTAGATCTTGAAAGTTCTCATCACAAGAAAAAATATGTAACTGAGTGTGGTGATGGATGTTAACTAAACTTATTGCGGTAATTGTTTTGCAGTGTATACATATGTCAAATCATTATGTTATACACCTAAAACTAATACAATGTTTTATGTCAATCAAATTTCAATTAAAAAAAGAAATAAAGAAATAAGCACAAAAACAAATAGACAAAGAGAAAAATATAAATGGGGACTAGCTCTAACAGATGTTAAAACTTACTATAAGTTGTCTGTAATTGAAAAGTGTGGTACTGGCATATAATAAAGAGATGGGCCAGTGGAATGACTGGATATTGTAGAAATATTTCTATATTATAGAAAAAGACCCAGGTACAAATAGAACTTCAGCGTGTATGTGCATATCTGTATATTTACATCTATTTCCAAGTCT
The DNA here is from genome assembly GCF_003676395.1 of Aethalodelphis obliquidens. Taxonomy (NCBI): domain Eukaryota; kingdom Metazoa; phylum Chordata; class Mammalia; order Artiodactyla; family Delphinidae; genus Aethalodelphis; species Aethalodelphis obliquidens. The sequence continues at coordinate 51,658,936 of NW_020837946.1, read as the reverse complement.
CCTGCCCAACCTGAAAATCTGCCATTTCTACGGCACTGCTTGGAGTTGCTGTCCTGGCAGATGTACCTTGATTCCATTCCATGCTCCTAGATGTCGATTTCACTCTACACTAGGACTGTTCAACATATCTTTCGGTATTGGTAGAAATGGTCTAACATCTGGACTGTCCAATAAGGTGGCTACTGGACCCTTGAAATATGGCTAGTGCAACCATGGGGCTTATTTTAAAATTCTGTTTACTTTTAATTAATTTATAATTAAATGGCCACATGAGGCTAGTGGAAACTCTACTGAATGATCAAGCTTTATAGTCTAAGCTCTTTGAGGACAGCTTCACGTCTGTTTAGTTTACACTAGCGTCTAACATGGTGCCTGAGGGCTGACTGGTTTTTATTTTTCCAATCTATATTAATTCTATGACAAATACTTGGCAGGAGAGCTGGGTGTACCGCGATGTTCAGCTCCATCACAGTGCACAGTCAGGGAGGAGAACTGCAGCTATAATAGGTGCTTCTTGCTGTGTCTTTTCTCTTTGCTAGACAGAAGCTAGCTTAACCTTAATCATACAGGCTTGCAAAATTCACTCTAATTTGCAGGAACCTCAGAGTATGGTTTTTATGTAATAGTGAATAAAAAACAAAAGCAGGTATAAACATATTTATTCACCTGCTTTAAGAAAACTATAGCTTTCTTAAAGTAATATTTTCAGCTCTTCTCACAGAGCAGTTTGTCTTTGAGAAAACATACACAGTCAATGGTTTACATAAACACTGGTCTCAGAAGAGCAAAACATCAGATGGAAGGCTCAACAGCAACAGAAGGAGAACATTAGAATTTTGAAAAGGAGTTTCTGTTAATCTAAAGATTGTTCAAATCAGGTCTTCCCAGACAGTTTGGGGCAAAGTCAAATAAAATGTTAAGCAGCATGCTGATGTGGAAAGAGCTAGGGCTTAGGGCCGTAGATCACTGATTTGACTTTCAACTTTCCTGTTCCCTTTAGCTGTGTGATGACAGCTGCTCAGCTTCTCAGCACCAACTCTTTATCTGGCAGAAAGAGAAGGATTGTATTGTGGAAGTGTGGTTTGGGGGATAGAATGAGCTAATGTAAGTAAATGGTCAGCAGAGGTGTACTTCCCTCTACTGAACTCTCTTCCCACACTGACGCTGCCTCCAAAAGGTTGTTGTGTAGAGTTAAGAACATGAGAGCTGGAGAAGATTCTAGAAACTACCCAATCAAATACCCTCTCTTTATAAATGAGGAAATTGAGTATGGGATATGCGAAGACAAAAGTGATACCACCAGCAGGCTCTGAAAAAGGAGATGGCAGATGTCATCAACATTACACCTGCTCCATGCTCTGTGCCACAACCTTTGAAATCGGTACTTAACTGCTGAAAATTCAGAGATGCAAACACACGAATTCATGTTTTGGGTTCTTTCTCACACGGTGATTTTCAATATTTGTTTTTCCTTTACCTTATTGAAAGTATTACTAGAGTGGTTAAGTTTCTCTATTTGAACTGATGATTACAGTCAAATTAAATACAAAATAACTACCTCAACATTATTTTGTCTAGTAGGAGGGCAAGTTCTTTGCTATCAGTGTTCAGATTCTTCTATACTTTTCTCCTTTCTAATGTGCTTTGGAATCTCCTGAATTTTAATGCACAGGAGCAACTTTCACTTAAAAAAAAAAACTCTCTTTGGCTTCAGTGACTTTTCTTTTGCTGATTATAAGACATAGCATAGAGATGTCTGATTGTGATAAAGGACCAGTGAACTTACACATGAGAGACAGAACACTTTAGTGATGTCAGTGATGAGAATTGGTATTTGACAGCACAGTGTAGAAATGCAATATCAATGCATAGATGAGGTATTTGCTTATAGAAAAATTTCCTAAAATAGCACAGTTCGGGGATTTGTTTTGTTCAGCGTTGAACATGCTTTTGATTTACACCAACTATAAAACACATTCTCCGTGTTTCCTGATTTAGGTATTTAGTTTCACATAGGTAAACAGATACAAAACTTTTTTGTGTCAGGTTAATTTTTCTCATATAGAATTTTTGAGCTTAGCTACAATTTTACCTAGTGGAAAGTCATTTTAGGTGTGGTACTCCGCTATCACAGAACCTAAGAGTAAAGACAAATTAAAGAATAATGATTTTTCTTTTGTTATAAGAGGCAATAAAATTTACATACTGTGTATATAATATGACAAAGAAAAGAATGCATAACTAATATTTTATCAAATTTTGGAACATAGCAAGAGTATATTTTCCCATTCTTTACTTATAGAAATGAATATAGGATTAGAGAATATGGATACAGTTAAGACTAAAATGTAAAATATAAAAATACCTAGTCTAATAGATATTTAATTCTTTTGAATGGAGTTTGTCATGATACATCTTCTCTGTCACATGTATCCCTTTTACAGTTTGTCTATTGAGATTTTCCCCATTTTACTTCAACTTAAGCAATGAGGAGGAGATTAAGGAAAAGTGAGAATATTGTTCAGTGATATCACTGTGGAGATGAACACACAGATTATGCCTCCCTGGAAGCCGTATGACGTGGGTAGTTTGTCGTTATCCATTATTAGAGACTCTATAGACTTGTAGCTGTTACCAACAACATGCTTCGTTTTTCAGGGTCATCTGTTCTCTCTTCCTTCCCTTCAGGTATTGTTTCCCTATAGTATCTCTTTTATTTTTAAGCACTCTCTCCCTTCCCCACATACCTGTTCCATATTTATATGTATTTAAAAATGGATATCTACCTCTTTATGTACCTAATACTCTTATTCAGGAAGAACTCATAAGAACTCATAAGGCTAATATTAATCATAAATAAAGGAGGATTCTGAAAGAAGGCTTTCAGTCACAGTGTTGAACTTTTTGCCTCTTTATTTTTCCATTAAAGACAGTATTTGGAAAACATCCAGGAGGAAATCTCTTCTGAACAATTGCTTCCTAAGTGAAGCTATTTTATAGTTGATTTTCTCCCTCCTCTGCCCAGTTTTATTGAGAAATAATTGATATACATCACTATATAAGTTTAAGGCATACAGCATGATGGTTTGATGTATTCAATACATACATTGTAAAATAATTACCACAATAGGTTCAGCTAACATCCATTTTTCCATATAGATAAAATGAAAAGAAAGAAGAAAAGGGGAAAAAAATTCTCCTTATGATGAGAACTCTCAGGATTACTCTCTTAACAACTTTCCTGTATGTCAGACAGCAGGGTGAGCCACAGTCATCGTGTTGTACCTTACATCCCTAGGACTTCTTTATCTTGTACCTGGGAGTTTGTGCCTTTTGACCACCTTCCTCCAGTTCCCCTTTGCCCCACCCTATGCCTCTGGTAACCACAAGGCCAAACTCTGTTTCTGTGAGGTTTTTTGTTGTTGTTGTTGTTGTTGTGTTTAATTCCACATGTAGGAGAGACCATACAGTATTTGTCTTTGTCTGACTTATTTCACTTAGCATAATGCCCTCAAATTTCGTCCATGTTGTTGCAGATGACTCTCTCCCTTTACAGTAATGTGATTTGGTGCAATATTTCTGGGCACTTAACCTCTCACTGTCTTCAGCAGGAACCTCTTTACTGAGAGTAACAGAGCCAGGAGAGAAAGCAAGTGTTCAAAGCTTCAGTGGCCACAAGTGGGGAAAATTTAAAAATATATATATTTCCAATCTATCTAGAGCATAATTTTTTTTTAATTTGCCTTCCTAGGTATAATATTGTCAGATTTATTCAGTTTGCTTAACTGTATGCTATGGCCTTGCCAGAAAATTTCTGGGACATCCTATTTTCTCTTGTTTTTGCTAATAAGAGGGGAGCCCTAAACAGCACACTCCTTTGGCACAACTCATGCCCTGCAGGACCCAGGGGTTACAGATCTAACCAGAATAAGGAAAAAGGGGTTCCCAGGAGCTTCCTCATTAGTCCTCTATAATCATAGTCTGTAAAAATTTGCAGATCAGTAATCAGAAAGTCCAATCTTGAGACAAGTTATTTTAATAATATGAGTTAGTTATAAAACCATAATGTATAAATTAAATTATAATACCACACATCCACCACTTTTATTTCCTAATTGAATGTAAAGTGATCCAAAATGATCTATAGACATAATTAAACTTTTAAAAGTGATAAATTTGCGAGATTAACTTGTTAATTATTGTGAGACATTGAAATATTAGTACTCTCCAGATAGAAGAAATATGGGAGAAATTAAGTGATGATATCTTTTCTTATTTTTCTCCTATATTACATCTCTTCTTAATTCTTTAAGAGTTCTAAGATCTACATTTTTAAATTTCTAAAATAAACTATTTGGTGACCTCCTTTCATTCAAATCAGTTAAATATGCTTTCTTCAGTCAAGCACAGAAATATATCTTAAATCAGAATGCATTTCAGATGTCATTTAAAAAATACCTTAAATTCTTAACATCCTATGAGAGGAAAAATGGACGTTGTTGCATATTGTTATTAGGTAGTAAACTGGTAGAGCCGCTGTGAGGGGCAATTTGGCAACATACATTAGAATGTTAAAAGCATGTAAAATTTGCTCTACAAATTCCATTTCTAGCTATTTATCCTCTACAGGTACAGGTTCATGGCTAAAATGCTACATGTACAATGTTATGTACACTGGAGCATTTTTATAATACTGATGATTAAAAACCCGAGTGTCGGGCTTCCCTGGTGGTGCAGTGGTTGAGAGTCCGCCTGCCGATGCTGGGGACATGGGTTCGTGCCCCGGTCCGGGAAGATCCCACATGCCGCAGAGCGGCTGGGCCCGTGAGCCATGGCCGCTGAGCCTGCGTGTCCAGAGCCTGTGCTCTGCAACGGGAGAGGCCACAACAGTGAGAGGTCCGCGTACTGAAAAAACAAAACAAAACAAAACTCGAGTGTCTTTAAAACTGGTAACTAAGTTTTGCTACATCCATAGTGTGGAATAACATAGAAGTATTAAAATAATACATAAAGCAATAATGATAAAATTATGAAGCCATTAAAGTAATAACAACGCATCATTTATTGAAGAATTAACTGAATGAATTCATTTAATCTTTATACTCTCCTTATGACATATATACTATTACTAATCTCATTTTATAGATTAAAAAAACCAAACTGGGATATAGAAAGGTTTCCTTTAGTGACCAAGATAGAATGTAGTGAGACTAGTATACCAATCCAGCCAATCTTTTACTGTTACACTATATAAACAATTATAAAAGTATATACAGTGTGCACTCATTTGTAAGAGAAATATGTATTTAGAAAGAAGGAAAGGAAGGAAAGAAGGGAGAGAGGGAGGGAATCTACATCCCTAATTTATCTAAAGAAAATAATTCTTTAAAAATATGCTTTGATAAGTATTATATTGTTTGTTAATGTACATAATAATTTATAATATATTAAAAGTAAATATTTTCAATGACGGTAAGGGTTTTATACATCATACACTGCAATGTGTGAGCTGCATTACTCAGTATGGTAGCCCTTAGCCACTTGTAGCTCTTGAGCACCTAATATATGGCTATTCCAAATTGAAATATACTGTAAATATAAAATACTCACCAGATTTTGAAGATTTAGTACAAAAAGGAATGTAAGCTATCTTATTAATAACTTTATTGATTACATGATGAAATAATATTTTGATAAATAATATATTAATAATATTTTAATATTTGGGTTAAATAAAATATATTGTTAAGTTTCACCATTTTTTAAAACTCTTTATAATGTAGCTATTAGAAAATTTTAAATTATTCAAATTATATCTCTATTATATACCAAAGATCTAATATAATACGTTCAAGTTTCGTTGTACTTTACTTCCTTCCCCTTCAGGATTATTTCTCTAGCATGGTGGTTATCAACACTTGATGTACATTAGAATCACCTGAGAAACTTTAAAATACACCTGGGCCCTACTAAGAGGCTCTGGATTATTTGTTCTGGGCTGGGGTGCCAGTATCACTTTTTTTTTTTTTTTTTAAGCTTTGCATTCTAATACGAATCCAAGGTGGGAACGATGGCTTTAACCCTCGGTGCCTAATAGGTATACAAGGAACTTAATTTTTTTCCAATAATGTTTTAGAAGGTAACCTTTGCGTTTTCTTAACTAGGTAGGGATTTTTATTTTTTGAACAATGTCAAATACGAAGGCGCAGGAAATTTTCCATTAAAGAAATATTTAGAAAATTTTTTGAGTCTTGCTTAGTTAAATTTGTTTAATCATTGGTAGAATAAAGAGGGCTTATCCATATTACTGTTTGTCCTCCAAACAGTAATAGGGCAAATAAAAATTGCAAATCTTTTTGTATTATGACCATGAAAACTAAATGTGGCCAACAGTACTGGCTCAACAATTACGTCTTTACAAAATACAAAATAGATTTTCCTGGCCCCAGATATTCCCAGTGTCATATAAACAGGCTGTGGTAAACTTACTAATAGAATTTTTTGTACCCTTCTGGATAAGCCCTAGTTTTATAAAGCACCACTAAAAGATGATTCTTATCATACATCATTGTATTCCATTCAGCCTCTCAATTTTTATATAATTTTCATAATTAGTTGATTGCCTTTTCTGCCACAATATTCTGCTCCGTATTTTGACTCCCATTGCCTGTTGGGTGGTAGTGATAAAACACTGATGATTGAGAAAGGAAATTGAAGGAAAATTAAATTGTGACTTATAAAATTATCTACCTATTTTCAGGGAGAAAGTAATTACTTTTAAGATCTTGGATTTTTTTTTCTGACCTCTTTGGTATTAGCTACATAATTGTTTTCTGTTTGTAAGATACTAGAAACTGAACCATAAGAATCAAAATTTTATTAACATTTAAGCTGCTAGAAAGTTACCTTCAGTATGATTACTTTTTTCCAAATTACTGAAATTCTTTTATCAGATGACTGTATTGACAAGCTAGAATATAAGTTTCTTGAGGGCAGGCATCTGTCTATCTACCTTGTTCACTGCATCTCCCCAGTGTCCAGTAAATAACTAACACATGCATTTTTTAAAAGATTTATTTATTATTTATTTATTTTTTAAAATTTATTTTTGGCTGCATCGGGTCTTACTTGCGGTACATGGGATCTTTGTTGAGGCATGCGGGATCTTTTGTTGCAGCGCGCAGGCTCTTCGTTGCGGCACGCAGGCTTCTCTATAGTTGTGGCACAGGCTCCAGGGTGTGTGGGCTCTGTAGTTGTGGTGCGTGGGTTCCAGAGCACATGGGTTCTGTAGTTTGCAGCACGCAGGCTCTCTAGTTGAGGTGCACGAGCTCAGTAGTTGTGGCGCGCAAGCTTAGTTGCCCTGTGGTATGTGGGATCTCAGTTCCCCGACCAGGGATCGAACCCGTGTCCCCTACATTGGAAGGCAGATTCTTTACCACTGGACCACCAGGGAAGTCCCACATGCATTTTTAAATGAAAGAAAAATCAAAAACTTATGATGGAATATTTCAAGGTACAGTATAACCCCATTATGATAAAATTTCTTAATGGTGGAGTAAAGTTGTGATTTAATCACTCTGAATTTTGCACTCTTACTATTTCAGAAACCTTGTAATTGTAGCAGAGAGAACTTCTACCCAGAGTACAAAATGCTTAGCAAAATGATCCTAATGATTGCTGAGAATTATTCTAGCCTCTCTCTCATATGTCATTAATATATTTAACAGATGTGCTTAAATGTGAATAAAACTTCCAACAGAGAAAAATTCATACATTTATTAACTTTAAAGCAATTATTCTAAAATTCATCTCTATTAATTGTGGGATATTTAATCTTTCAAAAGTTCCCAATATTCTGGAAATGTGATTCTACTAGATTATCCCTAGGAAATATTGTTATGCAACTGAATTCTGGACTTAGTTTCTATTAAATGGCAACAAAATATAAAAGTCACAAACTCATTTCCTGGGATTATGAATGAACTCTGTCTGAATCATGGTTCTCCCAGTTATTAGCTCTATGGTTATGGGCAAATTATATAACTTGTCAGCACCTCAGATTCCTCGTTTTTGAAGTAGGAAAAGTAATGATACACGGTGTCCCAGAGACGTTGTAAGAAATCATTTAGGTGATAGCTATAAAACAGCTCGTATAGCCAGTGTTCAACTTAATATTAACTATCAATATTATTGGTTGCATGACCATGAGAAATTGTATAACTATTTATGCAAATACAACTGTGCACAACCTTTGACAATACATAGAAAGTCCAGCTTTAGTCATTAACTCTTCCAGCTGAAAGTCGCTTTAGTACAGCTGGGCTACCTTGTTTTTTGTTCTCTGCAGTGATTGCTGCTTAATCACCTAGGGACTACAGTTAATGGGCTGATATACAAATACAAATCCTAATATTCTTAGTTAACAACAACAACAAAAAAGCCTATACGAACCTAGTTCTTGTATCATCGTGTAGTCAAGATTTATTAAAAATTTAGTATCTTCCAGACACTACACATGGATAATTTCATTTAATCTTCACAATAACTCAATGATAAAAGGATACTATTATTGTTCCTTTTATTGGTCAAAGAACTGAAGATTAGAAAAGTTATGTATCAATAGCTTGCTCCAAGTCCTGCAGTTTACTTATTTTATTTTATTTTTTTGGCTGCATTGAGTCTTCGTTGCTGCGTGTGGGCTTTCTCTAGTTGTGGCGAGCGGGGGCTACTCTTCGTTGCAGTGCATGGGCTTCTCATTCCGGTGGCTTCTCTTGTTGCAGAGTGCAGGCTCTAGGCACACGGGCTTCAGTAGTTGTGTCGTGTGAGCTCAGTAGTTGTGGCTCGCTGGCTCCAGAGCGCAGGCTCAGTAGTTGTGGTGCACGGGCTTAGTTGCTCCGCGGCATGTGGGGTCTTCCTGGACCAGGGGTTGAACCCGTGTCCCCTGCACTGGAAGGTGGATTCTTAACCACTTTGCCTCCACGAAGTCCTCCTGCAGTTTACTAGTATGACATACTAGTTAGAGCTGAAATTTAATCACAGAAGATCAGACTTTAGCATCTATACTTTTAAACATACAGTATTTCAAAATGTATGATATGCATACCATGGGATTTAAGATGATTTATGTAGTTATTTAAATGTGTATTCTAAAATTTTAACTTTTAATCAAATCAGTGATTGCATGTATTTTTACATGGGGTGCGGCTAACGTAGTTAGCACAGGGGGCAACCTACATAGGCCACATGAAGCTTGTGATGGTGCAGGCATACCTAATAAGACCCTTTGAAGTTAAACTACTAGGATGTTAGCATGATACAGCTTGTTTGGTCACTAAAATGGATTTTCATATACTGAATTTTTGTGTAATTATGGTGTTCTTTCATTTGATGTACCTACATATCGTTTTGAATTGTAAAATATCAATTATAAACTGCATTTGGGACTGTGCACTCTTTGATTTCCTTTTTTCTTGAACCTATCACGGTCCAGGGCTTTATAAATACGTCTTTTAAAGCATCTTGCTTGAAGATGCTGATGGAAATAGAGGTGCAGTGGTGTTTGCAGTGACATCAGTCATATGCTTTCAGAATAGTAGGAAGGTCAAATTGATAAACCACCTGAAACCACCTGTTACTGTTGTAAAAAACACTAGCTGTAAAGAAAACAAAATATATCATGCAAATATAGTGAAAATTATTTGATATTTGGATTTTAGTGGACTGAAAATGAATGTAAATTCTTCCATTAGATATAGCATGTTTGGGGACATTCAAAGTTCTGGCAAGAAAGCATTCTGTCTCAAACGTCAGTTTTGAAATGTACAAGGACTACCGTGGGAAGTGTTGAAGACATACGAGTAACAGGAACATCAGCACAGGGTGGTAGGAGATGAAATTGCAGAAGTTGCGGAAGTCTTGTTTACAATGTTAGGTTGAATTGCCAGAGTTAGAGTTGCCCAAGTTATTGATGAGACATCCGTTACTGTTTGGCTTCCAAACAGTGTCCCAGATGCTCTCTGGGACAAGGCAAGGGAAAAAAAATCTGGTGGAGCAACTCTGTCAAATATAATAATATATCAAACAACGACAGATACAGTCCAAATATGGGGCTGCATTTATTATCCTGATTACAAAAACGTCCATAATACTCCCTGGAGACTCTAAGATGAATTCCCTGATGTTAGCCGGTCAGCTGATCTTCTGGTGTTTTTGAGATATGATTTGGATAAAGGACTCCAAGAGGAAATGTTGTTTGGCCAATCTTTATTAACTCTTACAACTCGGAAGAAACTTAAAAATAATTGATAACTTCAAGGTAAACAATAACATGCAACTGATGTATTGGGTTATGCACAGATCGTGCTAAGGCAGTAGTATCTAAAAAGAACAACTTGTTCCATGTGTTCAAACTGTTATTCTGGAAATAAGATCTACTCACTACGTCGTGCATCCTAGAAGCTCTCCAGAGGTGTTTTTAAAAATTTAAGGGAGAGGACCTCATGAAGCTATAATGATTGTCAGTTACATTAAGGACAGGCAAATTGAATGCTCTACTTTTTCTCAGCTTTGAGAAAGTATCAGCATTGATTACAAACAATTACTGTTTTCTGTGGTAATTTGGAGAAAAACTTCATGTCTTTGGTGATAATATCTACACAATAAGTAGGAACATATACATAATTTAGATTGGCTTTGCAAATCAGCATGTCAGTGATATATCTTCTCTCCTTTAAATAGACTAAATTTATTCTTTCAAGGTAAACAAACTTCTATTATTATTCCACATGAAATCAAAAATGAATGTGATATTTGCAGATTTGAATCTGTGGGACAAATACCCTGATTGGAGTAAGCTAGATTATTATATTAGTCTGAATAACCTTGTAAAAAAGTCATTGAAAGTAGTCACTGAAAATATTCTGAAAATTATTAATATTTGCTTGATAAATACCTCCATAAATACTTGTCCAGGGAGAATGACTGGTGAGTGGGTAAGCACCACAGTTTGCATTGTCCTTGACATATTCTATTAAAACACATTCTGCAAATGGCTCCTTCCAAAAGTTTGTTGAGTTAAAGTTACTTATGGAATTTTATTGCACTGAGATCTATGAAAATGGCTTATATTATGTCTATTTTAGGATATTTGTATTGTTTTTTTTTTTTTTTTTTTTTTTTTTTTTTTTTTTTTTTTTTTTTTTAGCATATGGTATTTGTTTTTCTCTTTCTGACTTACTTCACTCTGTATGACAGACTCTAGGTCCATCCACCTCACTACAAATAACTCAATTTTGTTTCTTTTTATGGCTGAGTAATATTGCATTGTATATATGTGCCACATCTTCTTTATCCATTCATCTGTCAATGGACACTTAGGTTGCTTCCACGACCTGGCTATTGTAAATAGAACTGCAATGAACATTGGGGTGCATGACTCTTTTTGAATCACGGTTTTCTCAGGGTATATGACCAGTAGTGGGATTGCTGGGTAGTATGGTAGTTCTATTTTTAGTTTTTTAAGGAACCTCCATACTGTTCTCCATAGTGGCTGTATCAATATACATTCCCACCAACTGTGTAGGAGGTTTCCCTTTTCTCCACACCCTCTCCAGCATTTATTGTTTGTAGATTTTTTGATGATGGCCATTCTGACTGGTGTGAGGTGATACCTTATGGTAGTTTTTTTTTTTTTTTTTTTTCATCCACCCTAGCAGGGAGGGGTATTTATTTATTTATTTATTTATTTATTTTTTAACATCTTTATTGGAGTATAATTGCTTTACAATGGTATGTTAGTTTCAGCTTCACAACAAAATGAATCAGTTATATATATACATATATTCCCATATCTCTTCCCGCTTGCGTCTCCCTCCCTCCCACCCTCCCTATCCCACCCCTCCAGGCGGTCACAAAGCACCGAGCTGATCTCCCTGTGCTATGCGGCTGCTTCCCACTAGCTATCTACCTTACGTTTGGTAGTGTATATATGTCCATGCCTCTTTATCGCTTTGTCACCATTTACACTTCCCCCTCCCCATAGCCTCAAGTCCATTCTCTAGTAAGTCTGTGTCTTTATTCCTGTTTCACCCCTAGGTTTTTCATGACATTTTTTTTTTTAAATTCCATATATATGTGTTAGCATACGGTATTTGTCTCTCTCTTTCTGACTTACTTCACTCTGTATGACAGACTCTAGGTCTATCCACCTCATTACAAATAGCTCAATTTCGTCTCTTTTTATGGCTGAGTAATATTCCATTGTATATATGTGCCACATCTTCTTTATCCATTCATCCGATGATGGACACTTAGGTTGTTTCCATCTCTGGGCTATTGTAAATAGAGCTGCAATGAACATTGTGGTACATGACTCTTTTTGAATTATGGTTTTCTCAGGGTATATGCCCAGTAGTGGGATTGCTGGGTCATATGGTAGTTCTATTTGTAGCTTTTTAAGGAACCTCCATACTGTTCTCCACAGTGGCTGTATCAATTTACATTCCCACCAACAGTGTAAGAGTGTTCCCTTTTCTCCACACCCTCTCCAGCATTTATTGTTTCTAGATTTTTTGATGATGGCCATTCTGACTGGTGTGAGATGATATCTCATTGTAGTTTTGATTTGCATTTCTCTCATGATTAGTGATGTTGAGCATTCTCTCATGTGTTTGTTGGCACTCTGTATATCTTCTTTGGAGAAATGTCTATTTAGGTCTTCTGCCCATTTTTGGATTGGGTTGTTTGTTTTTTTGTTATTAAGCTGCATGAGCTGCTTATAAATTTTGGAGATCAATCCTTTGTCAGTTGCTTCATTTGCAAATATTTTCTCCCATTCTGAGGGTTGTCTTTTGGTCTTCTTTATGGTTTCCTTTGCTGCGCAAAAGCTTTTAAGTTTCATTAGGTCCCATTTGTTTACTCTTGTTTTTATTTCCATTACTCTAGGAGGTGGGTCAGAAAGAATCTTGCTGTGATTTATGTCATAGAGTGTTCTGCCTATGTTTTCCTCTAAGAGTTTGATAGTTTCTGGCCTTACATTTAGGTCTTTAATCCATTTTGAGCTTATTTTTGTGTATGGTGTTAGGGAGTGATCTAACTTCATACTTTTACATGTAGCTGTCCAGTTTTCCCAGCACCACTTATTGAATAGGCTGTCCTTTCTCCACGGTACATTTCTGCCTCCTTTGTCAAAGATAAGGTGACCATATGTGCGTGGGTTTATCTCTGGGCTTTCTATCCTGTTCCATTGATCTATCTTTCTGTTTTTGTGCCAGTACCATACCGTTTTGATAACTGTAGCTTTGTAGTATAGTCTGAAGTCTGGGAGCCTGATTCCTCCAGTTCCTTCTTTCGTTCTCAAGATTGCTTTGGCTATTCGGGGTCTTTTGTGTTTCCATACAAATTGCAAAATTTTTTGTTCTAGTTCTGTGAAAAATGCCAGTGGTGGTTTGATAGGGATTGCATTGAATCTATAGATTGCTTTCGGTAGTAGAGTCATTTTCACAATGTTGATTCTTCCAATCCAAGAACATGGTATATCTCTCCATCTATTTGTATCATCTTTAATTTCTTTCATCAGTGTCTTATAATTTTCTGCATACAGATCTTTTGTCTCCTTAGGTAGGTTTATTCCTAGATATTTTATTCTTTTTGTTGCAATGGTAAATGGGAGTGTTTTCTTGATTTCACTTTCAGATTTTTCATCATTAGTATATAGGAATGCCAGAGATTTCTGTGCATTAATTTTGTATCCTGCCACTTTACCAAATTCATTGATTAGCTCTAGTAGTTTTCTGGTAGCATCTTTAGGGTTCTCTATGTATAGGATCATGTCATCTGCAAACAGTGACAGCTTTACTTCTTCTTTTCCGATTTGGATTCCTTTTATTTCCTTTTCTTCTCTGATTGCTGTGGCTAAAACTTCCAAAACTATGTTGAATAAGAGTGGTGAGAGTGGGCCACCTTGTCTTGTTCCTGATCTTAGTGGAAATGCTTTCAGTTTTTCGCCATTGAGGATGATGTTTGCTGTGGGCTTGTCATATATGGCCTTTATTATGTTGAGGAAAGTTCCCTCTATGCCTACTTTCTGCAGGGTTTTTATCATAAATGGGTGTTGAATTTTGTCAAAAGCTTTCTCTGCATCTATTGAGATAATCATATGGTTTTTCTCCTTCAGTTTGTTAATATGGTTTATCACATTGATAGATTTGCGTATATTGAAGAATCCTTGCATTCCTGGAATAAACCCCACTTGATCATGGTGTATGATCCTTTTAATGTGCTGTTGGATTCTATTTGCTAGTATTTTGTTGAGGATTTTTGCATCTATGTTCATCAGTGATATTGGCCTGTAGTTTTCTTTCTTTGTGACATCCTTGTCTGGTTTTGGTATCAAGGTGATGGTGGCCTCGTAGAAGGAGTTTGGGAGTGTTCCTCCCTCTGCTATATTTTGGAAGAGTTTGAGAAGGATAGGTGTTAGCTCTTCTCTAAATGTTTGATAGAATTCGCCTGTGAAGCCATCTGGTCCTGGGCTTTTCTTTGTTGGAAGATTTTTAATCACAGTTTCAATTTCAGTGCTTGTGATTGGTCTGTTCATATTTTCTATTTCTTCCTGATTCAGTTTTGGCAGGTTGTGCATTTCTAAGAATTTGTCCATTTCTTCCAGATTGTCCATTTTATTGGCATAGAGTTGCTTGTAGTAATCTCTCATGATCTCTTTTATTTCTGCAGTGTCAGTTGTTACCTCTCCTTTTTCATTTCTAATTCTATTGATTTGAGTCTTCTCCCTTTTTTTCTTGATGAGTCTGGCTAGTGGTTTATCTATTTTGTTTATCTTCTCAAAGAACCAGCTTTTAGTTTTATTGATCTTTGCTATTGTTTCCTTCATTTCTTTTTCATTTATTTCTGATCTGATTTTTATGATTTCTTTCCTTCTGCTAGCTTTGGGGTTTTTTTGTTCTTCTTTCTCTAATTGCTTGAGGTGCAAGGTTAGGTTGTTTATTCGAGATGTTTCCTGCTTCTTAAGGTGGGCTTGTATTGCTATAAACTTCCCCCTTAGAACTGCTTTTGCTGCATCCCACAGGTTTTGGGTCGTTGTGTCTCCATTGTCATTTGTTTCTAGGTATTTTTTTGATTTCCTCTTTGATTTCTTCAGTGATCACTTCATTATTAAGTAGTGTATTGTTTAGCCTCCATGTGTTTGTATTTTTTACAGATCTTTTCCTGTAATTGATATCTAGTCTCATGGCGTTGTGGTCAGAAAAGATACTTGATACAATTTCAATTTTCTTAAATTTACCAAGGCTTGATTTGTGACCCAAGATATGATCTATCCTGGAGAATGTTCCATGAGCACTTGAGAAAAATGTGTATTCTGTTGTTTTTGGATGGAATGTCCTATAAATATCAATTAACTCCATCTCGTTTAATGTATCATTTAAAGCTTGTGTTTCCTTATTTATTTTCATTTTGGATGATCTGTCCATTGGTGAAAGTGGGGTGTTAAAGTCCCCTACTATGAATGTGTTACTGTCGATTTCCCCTTTTATGGTTGTCAGTATTTGCCTTATGTATTGAGGTGCACCTATGTTGGGTGCATAAATATTTACAATTGTTATATCTTCCTCTTGGATCGATCCCTTGATCATTATGTAGTGTCCTTCTTTGTCTCTTCTAATAGTCCTTGTTTTAAAGTCTATTTTGTCTGATATGAGAATTGCTACTCCAGCTTTCTTTTGGTTTCCATTTGCATGAAATACCTTTTTCCATCCCCTTACTTTCAGTCTGTATGTGTCTCTAGGTCTGAAGTGGGTCTCTTGTAGACAGCAAATATATGGGTCTTGTTTTTGTATCCATTCAGCCAATCTGTGTCTTTTGGTGGGAGCATTTAGTCCATTTACATTTAAGGTAATTATCGATATGTGTGTTCCTATTCCCATTTTCTTAATTGTTTTGGGTTCGTTATTGTAGGTCCTTTCCTTCTTTTGTGTTTCTTGCCTAGAGAAGTTCCTTTAGCAGTTGTTGTAGAGCTGGTTTGGTGGTGCTGAACTCTCTCAGCTTTTGCTTGTCTGTAAAGGTTTTAATTTCTCCCTCAAATCTGAATGAGATCCTTGCTGGGTAGAGTAATCTTGGTTGCAGGTTTTTCTCCTTCAACACTTTCAATATGTCCTGCCACTCCCTTCTGGCTTGCAGAGTTTCTGCTGAAAGATCAGCTGTTAACCTTATGGGGATTCCCTTGTGTGTTATTTGTTGTTTTTCCCTTGCTGCTTTTAATATGTTTTCTTTGTATTTAATTTTTGACAATTTGATTAATATGTGTCTTGGCGTATTTCTCCTTGGATTTATCCTGTATGGGACTCTCTGTGCTTCCTGGACTTGATTAATGATTTCTTTTCCCATATTAGGGAAGTTTTCAACTATAATCTCTTCAAATATTTTCTCAGTCCCTTTCTTTTTCTCTTCTTCTTCTGGAACCCCTATAATTTGAATGTTGGTGCGTTTAATATTGTCCCAGAGGTCTCTGAGACTGTCCTCAGTTCTTTTCATTCTTTTTTCTTTATTCTGCTCTGCAGTAGTTATTTCCACTATTTTATCTTCCAGGTCACTTATCCGTTCTTCTGCCTCAGTTATTCTGCTATTGATCCCATCTAGAGTACTTTTAATTTCATTTATTGTGTTGTTCATCGTTGCTTGCTTCATCTTTAGTTCTTCTAGGTCCTTGTTAACTGATTCTTGCAATTTGTCCATTCTAGTGTCCATTCTATCTCCAAGATTTCGGATCAACCTTACTATCATTATTCTGAATTCTTTTTCAGGTAGACTGCCTATTTCCTCTTCATTTGTTAGGTCTGGTGGGTTTTTATCTTGCTCCTTCATCTGCTGTGTGTTTTTCTGTCTTTTCATTTTGCTTATCTTACTGTGTTTGGGGTCTCCTTTTTTGCACGCTGAAGGTTCGTAGTTCCTGTTGTTTTTTGTGTCTGTCCCCAGTGGCTAAGGTTGGTTCAGTGGGTTGTGTAGGCTTCCTGGTGGAGGGTACTAGTGCCTGTGTTCTGGTGTATGAGGCTGGATCTTGTCTTTCTGGTGGGCAGGTCCACGTCTGGTGGTGTGTTTTGGGGTGTCTGTAGACTTACTATGATTTTGGGCAGCCTCTCTGCTAATGGGTGGGGTTGTGTTCCTGTCTTGCTAGTTGTTTGGCATAGGATGTCCAGCACTGTAGCTTGCTGGTCGTTGAGTGAAGCTGGGTGCTGACGTTGAGATGGAGATCTCTCGGAGATTTTTGCTGTTTGATATTATGTGCAGCTGGGAGGCCTCTTGTGGACCAGTGTCCTGAAGTTGGCTCTCCCACCTCAGAGGCACAGCACTGACTCCTGGCTGCAGCACCAAGAGCCTTTCATCCACAGGGCTCCTTAATTTGGGATGATTCGTTGTCTATTCAGGTATTCCACAGATGCAGGGTATATCAAGTTGATTGTGGAGCTTTAATCCGCTGCTTCTGAGGCTGCTGGGAGAGATTTCCCTTTCTCTTCTTTGTTCTGACAGTTCCCAGGGGCTCAGCTTTGGATTTGGCCCCGCCTGTGCGTGTAGGTCGCCGGAGGGCGTCTGTTCTTTGCTCAGACAGGACGAGGTTAAAGGAGCCGCTGATTCGGAGGCTCTGGCTCACCCAGGCCGGGGGGTAGGCTGTATTGGTTTTTAGGGGGTTATTACATATGACCATTTTGTGGTAAATTTTCCAGACACTTGAGAAATGGTGAATCCCTTTTTATAGGGTATAGAACTCATGGTATAACTGTTAAATAAACTTCAGTAATGGTATTATTCATGTCCTCTACATCCTTATTCACTTTTATCTGCTCTTCTTTAAAAATGAGAGCTAAAGTTTCTCATTACTTTTCTGTTTTTTCTCTCTTTTTTAGTTTTGCTTCATAAATACTTTGATACTAAATTATTCAGCATTTAAGGTTATAACAATTATACTTTCATCTTAGACTGTAGCCATCTTTAAAACAAGTTAAACTGCTAAATGAATAAATAAATATGTTCCAACATTTTCCTTTCATTCACTCTTTCTTTTGTTTTATTATGTGTGTCACTTATAGATCTTTTGTATGTAGCATATAGATTTTCATTTTTTGACCAAATATTTGGAAATCTGTTTCAGTAATGGATTTATCCTATTCTTTTTTTTTTGTGGTAGTGGTTTGTTTTGTTTTATTTTATTTTAAAATTTTTATTGGAGTATAATTGACTTACAATGTTGTGTTAGTTTCAGGTATATAGCAAAGTGAACCTGTTATACAAATACATATATCCACTCTTTTTTAGATTCTTTTCCCATACATGCCGTTATAGAGTACTGAGTAGAGTTCCCTGTGCTATACAGTAGGTCCTTATTAGTTATCTATTTTATATATTTTTTGTCTTTTTTTTAGAATGACCCTCTCTCCTACTCCTTATCTCTCTCTCTGTACTTTTGTCTTTTAATTTTATTTGCTTCTCAGTGTTTTTTGTTTGTTTTATTTTCCTTTAACTGTATTACCTGAGATTTCTTTCATTTATTTTTTTCTCTTGTAATTTTAAGGTATAATATTTGTATTTAGACATCCACCATCAAATATTTTTTGAAAAACTCCTTAAATGTTTATTTTCTAAGCTCTCAGCTGTGTTTCTGATTCCAAGGCATCCCACCTTCTCAAACTAATGATGTTATTTATTTCCCTCCCTCTTTAAAAAAATGTTTACTTATTATCACTGTCCCTTCAAATGTATAATTCTTATCAGCTTCTAAGTATGTTCAAATCTCACCCATGAAAATAACATTTTTTCCATGACCCCACATCTCTCTCCCGCAACTGCGTCATCTCCTCCTCGCTACCTTAACTTCCTGAAAGAGAATTGTTGATACCAGCTGATGGCATTTCTCACCTCCTGGGCTTCTACCAAATCACTCTCCCAATTTTCCCCTTCCCTCTTGGAGGCTGCTTATCATTCTCTTTTATAATGTCATATTTCTTTACCAGATTTTGATATACTGTGGTTCTAGATCCCTTATCTCCTCTCTCTGGGACATCCATGCCAAGAGTTTCAAATGACGCTATGTGCAGATGACTTGCAAATATATATCTCTAGTGTCAGACCTTCCTGCTGGGACTCCAGATCCACATTGAAACTGCCTTCTTGACATCCCTAGGACATGTCACAAGTACATTAAAATCAATGTGTCTGCAATGGAATTCTTGATTGTCTTCCCTGAACCAACTTAGTCTCTCATCCCCTCAACAAAGAGAGCCCTGAGAAAGCCAAGAGAATGAGTGATGGGAAGAGTGGTAGGGAATGAGACCGGAGAAGTAGCCTGGGGCCCAATCACAACTAGGCTTGATGGTCATGGCATTTGGATTTTACGTTGAGATGCAAAGCCTTGTGAGATTTTGAATAGGGAAGTATTAAGATTTGTGTTTTAAAGGATTCCTTTGCCAGTGGAGAGGGTAGGCAAGAGTGGAACAGGAAGACCAGGTAGAAGCCTATTGCAGAGGTTTGGATGATAGGCAGAGGCCTGTAAGTGGTGGTGGCAATGGAAGAGATTAGACGTCGTCAGATTCTTATGCTCTTTCAAGGTAAAGTAAACAATATTTGTTGATGGATTAGATTTAGAGTATAAGATAAAGAGAAGAGTCCAGGACAAGCCCTGGGTTTTCGTTGTCATTCTCTGATGAAGAAAACTTAGGGAGAAGGACAGATGTGAGGAGGAACTGGAATCGAGTCAAGTTTAAAACCTAATGCTCTGAGATGCTCATTAGTCATCACATAAAGCTGCTTGAGTGGGCAGGGGCATCCACAAATCAAGTTCACATTTGGTCAGAACTGTAGTTATAAATTTGGAAATCATCAGCGTAGAGATGAGCTTTAAAACCACTTGAGGGATCAGTGTAAATTAAAGATGAGAAGAGGTGCAAGCACTGAGCAAAGAAAATTGATTTTAAAAGAATTGGGCTTCTTTGGTGTGTGTGTGTGTGTGTCTGTGTGTGTGTGCGTGTGCACACGCACCACCTCTGATTAGTATTGGCTTGTGACAAAGAATGCATACATTTAAGTAGGGTTTGGTCAACATTTCTTTCAGACCCCGCCTTACTACTCCAGATAAGGGGCTACTTTACGATTCATAAGGAGGTTCCTAATATCAACTGGACCCTTCATAGTACTGAGAATCTACGTCCGGAAAAATCGTGACACCCCCGACTTGGAGTTTGATAAGGTTATGCGTTTCTCTTCTTCCAGCTCCGATGGGGAGTTTAACAGTGCTGTTGATCCACATTAGAGAGAAAAGTTCTTCAAGGTTGTTGTCCCTGTCTCTCCCATGGCCTGCCCTCACCTCATCTCTCACCCCTCCAAGTCAAGGTATGTAAGTGAGCACCTAGTAGAGTTTACAAAAATGTATTTCTTTATTTTCACCTGCAATCCATCTTCTCTTAAGAAGATCACTGATGTTTCATTTTATTTGGTTCTATCTTTGCTATATTTAACCACACTTCCTAATGGAAGGTTTGTTTCATATGAATCTTGGAGAGACTTCATAAGCAGATGAAGGTTTCTGGTTTATTAATCAATCCTGTTCTCTAGTTAAGCTCCTTAACAGATACAAACCACGTGTGAGAAAACTGAGGCATGCAGACATTAAATAATTCTCACTAAGATCACATAGCTAGTGAGACCTTGTTAGACTTTGCATTTTACAAAATCAAAGTATGTGATTAATTTATAAAAGGCATAATAGTTCTATTCCTACTTTTCAGAGATTTTTCCATTGATATGACAGAATTTTAGTTTTCCAGAATAAAGATACTAAAGAGATAGCTCCAAGTTGCATTGTCTTTATGAATCAATTTATGTTACTACGCTAAGAAATACACAACCACGTTTCAAGTCAAGATACTTAGGCTTTATAGAGAACTTTCCATCACGTATGTGTGTGACTTGTGAGTTTTGAATTCTGTAGAGACATAAAAATTTTATCTTAATAAATACCTGCCTGAGGAAACAGAAGGGTTTTCAGTTCCTAAAGTTGAATTCATTAGCACAGCATATAAGCCTTCCATGAGGGGGCTACCTATCTTTCCAGCTTCCCTCTTTGCAGGTCTCATCCTGACCCCCTGCTGGCTGGCTGTACTTAATCACCAGCATTCTGCAAACATGCCAGCCTGTGTCCTACCTCTGTGCCTTGATTCATATATTCCCCACTTTCTGTAATGCCCTTTGCTCTGTTGTTCCCTGCAAGAACAACACCTTCCAAGATTTAATTCAAGCGTTATCTGCTTACAAAGTCTTTCTAGTCACTATTGCTCCTGCTTGTACCTTGTCAGACTCCCTTTCATACCCTGTAAATGCCCCAGATGTAGCAATCATCACATTTTATTCCACTTATTTACATGTCTTTCTCTCCCACTAGATTTTGAGCTGGTGGAAGGCTAGGATACTATGTCTAATATCAATGTACCTACACAGTTCAAGGTACATAAAAGGTGCTTAATAACATTTTATTATATTAAAGGGTGATATCCAAAATCTTCCACAGCCATACTGAACAAGAAATGACCAGTCTTAACAGACATTTAACTGGTCATAAGGAACACCATTACTGGTACATATCAGCTAAATATCAGCTCATCAAAATTTGCTTTATTTCCATTTCACGCCTTCTTTCTTTATTATTTTGATCTTTGTGGATCTGGTAAAATAATAAAAACCAAATAATTTTATAGTTAAGTACATAGTTTTTTCCAAAAGCTGATTTCCTAAAGCAGCTCTGGTCTACACTCCTACCATGTCAGATTCAATGACAAGATCTCACCAGACCTTCATATTAACACATATGCCAAGTTATTTAAAAGAGAATTGCTTTTATTTGCCTCCTGAATTGATGGTTTTGACACTCCCTGCGTAGTTCTACATCATATGAAGTGCTGACACACCAGCTGGAACGCTGAGAACAGTGAAATTATAAGCCTTTTATTGAAGGATTATTTATACAGCAGCCAGATCTTAACCCTTAGTAAATGTTAAGTAAAAATCCACTGTCAGTTTGTGTCCCACATTATTGCAAGGCGAGAAACCAACCTATAAGACCAAGGCAACCATGGATGCAGGTAGGAAAAGAGCTAAACTGCTTAAAGAAGGTGCTTGTTTTTGATTTAGTGATACTCTTCTTCTGAAGACACTTAACTAAACAGGGGTTAAGCTGAAACAAAAGTAAAGAAATGTATGGTGGTATTTTCTGTGATCCCCAAAGAAAGGTATATAAATACAGGTTTTAGCATCATATTATGAGACAGTGCCTTTTAGAATTTCAGCATGGAGAATCACAAATCATCTCAAATACTACTTAGTCTGTAGAAAGTATTTACAACAAGCCAATGCCCCCTAGAATAAAAGGGAGCGTGTAATGTGGCAGACCATGATGGAGGGGAAGCAATAAAAGAGAAAGCACAGCTTGAAGTGCAGTATAGCTGGGTAACTTACACCTCCCTACTGAAGGCAGCAGACTTGCAGTTATAGAACTGCTAATCTGTTCTACTGTTTTTTAATCAGATGTTGGCATTATCTGCCACTAATTGCTTTTTCATTTCCACTTGTAATTATTCCATTGCATGTTTGTAGTGAGAAGCTGAAAATGAGGCAGATCACTGAGAAAGAATTAATTGTTAATGAATAATCATCAGTAGGAAGCCAATTTCATTATCTTCAAAGAGGTAGCCAGAGATTAACCGCTAGCTGTGGTTCTCCTACTTTCTGTGCATGACTGTAAAGTAATCACAAATAATCACGCCCTCCAACTTCATCAATTATTTTCTATTATGTGGATTGATACCCATTTTTGTCTTTGTTGTTTAATGATAATGGCAGTATTCATGCTGGGGAGTGCTAATTGGAAGGTGTTACATTCAGTGGGCTTTAAGCCTAATTATTAGAGCATCTTCTTCATTAGCACATGATCCAAGGGTTGCATGGTAGGAGTTGCTAATTTTTCCAAGTTATAAGAATATCGTATTGGGAAACTTTTGCATGTCCTTACGCTGAGTAACACACAGAAAATCTTCAACTGGTCCAAGTTGTGTGGCTACCAACAGAGACTTTCTGTTTAAATAAAATAGGATGTTTTAACCTGATATAAGTCTTTGCACATGAAGCCCACTTCTGCCCTAGAAGCTAGGTCTGCCCACGACTGTTGATGAGCTCTCAATTCTGCTTTGTTTCTGTACCAACACTTGTTCTTCAGAACGGCTCACACAGCTCCCTGGGATTATTACAGCTCTCAGCGGAGCTTTGCCAGCTATTAATGGAAACATTATGAGATGAGTTTGATAGTCAGGATGGAAGGCTCCTAATGTTTGTTGCCTCGGTGGCCAGGTGATGTCACTCCCAGACTTAGGGAGAAAGTAAATCTACAGCCCACTGCACATTTGCACAGGGCTGCGTAACTTCTCAAGGCTCCTTCACGTGTATTGGTTTATAACATCCTTTCACAGAGCAGTAAGATTTGTTGCTGATAGACCTGCTGTGACCCCAGAAACTGTGGCACGAAACCTGGCTCCCTTTACGTGGTGCACTACAGTTCTTTAATGAGAGCAGCTCAATAGCTGCCCCTCTAATCGGGGCAGTGCTTGTAATCACTCCCAGGCAACGGAGGCCCTATTTCTAACTAGACCCACAGCTAAAGGAAGGTATGATGTGAGGCAGTCTCAAGTGTATTGGACGACAGAGCATGTTTCTGAAACATCTCCAGGAGAGCAACTGGCCAAAGAGATAGAAAAATTAGGTGTAGTCAAAAGACCATGGGCTTTGGTGTTAGTCCCACCCACTTTGTTAGCTGTGTGAGCTGGTGTGAATTGTTTAACCTCTTGGAACCTCAGTTTCCCTCATTAGGTTGTTATAAAGGTGAATGAGAGGTTATATGTAAAATGTTAAACTCAGGGTCTGGCATCTCATCCACACTTGGCTTGGTTAGAAGCAGATCAAGAAGAACCTTAATTGTCTAAGTAACAGGTTGTTTTCTGGAAATAAAATGAAGGTTTCAGAGAATATTAAGTAAATAACTCAAGTTCTGCAACAGGCAAATCCTGAAAAGTCAGTGACTTAGTATAAGAACATTTATTTCTTGCTTGTGAAAAGTTGTTTTCTGGAAATAAAATGAAGGTTTCAGAGAATATTAAGTAAATAACTCAAATTCTGCAACAGGCAAATCCTGAAAAATCAGTGACTTAGTATAAGAACATTTATTTCTTGCTTGTGAAAAGTCTGCCGTGGGGTGGTCATGTCTTTCTTCTCTCCAGTCAGCTGGGTATCCAGGCTCCCTCAATCTGATGCTGCTGCCCTCTGATGACGTGGCTTCCCAGATCATCAAGGAAGGGAAAGAGAGAGGTGGGAGAGGTGAAAGTGGCTCTCATGTGTCATCACCAGATGTGATGCATTGTGTCAATTCATGTTTCTGTGTGCCAGAATACAGCCATGTGGTTCCAATCTAGTGGCTTGGAAATGCAATCCTTCTGTGTGGCTGGTGTGACAAGCAGCGTCATGCATTTTGTCTGCTATGGTGTGCAGGGAGGAAAATAACCAGGAGATTAATTTTGAAAAGATTATACTGAGAGTACATACAGATGGTTGGGAGCAGAAGGACTAGAATCCAGGGTGCCCTTTAGAAGAGTATTATAATCACAGAAGGAAAGAGATCATGGAAGCTTGTGAATAGTTTAGAAACTGTGATTAGAAATGTCAGACAAGAGAAAGGAGTCAAAAAGATAAAATTCCAAGCTTAAATGGTGTTTCTGTAGAAACACTAGCATTGTACGGGGGGACTAGATATGGAGAATGAGAATGGGGAAAGCATACTAGGTGGTATTCAAAATAGACTAAGTTATATAGCTGGTTGCTGTTATGATCAGGGGAGGAATAACCACAGAGAAGAGGAAAATGTACCTGTGAGAGACCTGGACATTCAAATATCTGGGAGAAAGGTCCAAATGTGTCCTATTTTGATTGGTAGAGTCACCGATGAGAAGTACTAAGCCTCCAGACAGATGAAGAGGGTCTCTGAATTGTTGCATGGTGAAAATCCTTCTCAGAACTTCTCTCTTGGATACAGTAATACTATTATTATTTTATACAGTGGCCTTTACTCAGGCACAAAATAACCGTACCTTCCAAGGACAATGACAGGAGGTTCTTGGTTTATCTATTTTAAAATGGGTGATTGGGAAGGAGATGGTGAGAAGTAGGGTAAAGGGGATAGTATACACAGGTTTACCCACACCTTCTGTATTCTTACTTGAACTGGGTAAAAACAGTGTTTTTAATGTTACATGTGAGAAAAATGATTGCCATGGGATGAACCTAATAGGTTTGCTAACTTATTAACAGGTGACATTATTTTGGCATTTGGGCATTGGATTATTCCTAGATGCCGAGCTGTAAATCGATGCTATGGCCTGAAATGCTTTCTTGTGATTAAGTCATAATAACTAAGACCCCTTGTTCACATGCTTTATTTGTCTAACTTGCCTTAACTTATTATGTATGACATTTCACAGGGGTTAACTATGCACTTCAAGATCCTGACCTTATTATGATGTAGGCATTGGAGCTGGTTTCCTGATGCTTAGATGCTGTTGCCAAAAGTTTTGTTTCTATGTCTCACTACCTTCTCAATCACTTGACTAATGCCTTTGATGAGGCAAGCACTCTACTCTCCCATCTCCAAACTTACCATTCCACCTCACCATGGCTACCACCATGCCATTGCTGCAAAGTTAGAAGGTGATGAGTTTATGTTGATTTTATTTTTTATTTGTTTTGCATGGGACAAAGGGATGTGCAGACCGGAGGTAGTATAATACAAACAGTTACCAACCTTTGGCAGCAACTCTCTTAGAGACTAGACAAGAGAATAACCAGTCCTTGAAAGCAAACGTGAACACTTGGAGTAAAAAGGCATCCTGGAAGTAGGGTATGGGGAGTGTCCCAGCCCTACAAGACATTTTCTTCAAGACCCAGAGATAGGAATCAACCTCCAAAGGCTTTATTTATTGGTATTTAATGTTTGTGTATACTAATAATAATGTTACCTTAGACTTTAACACTTATGGGACTTTATTCATGAATTTAGGTGTCTGGTATTGTGCCACGGATATGAAAATGAAGAGGAAGCAGCCCTTGCCCTCCAAAATTTAAACTCATACAATATTATCTCCTAAAGGTGGCCCTATTTTGAAGTGCTTCAAGGGTGAGCAAAATAGATCCAAAATAGAGATTTCAGAGGCCTCTGATTGTTTTCAGGGATAAAGATAGTTTAAGAGTTAAATAATATGGTCAAAGATTATGAGTTTTTGTGAGTTCATAGTCCTGGACCTCAGGGTGAAATCACTAACTACTCTTTAAAACAGATTAGTGATAAAGTGGGGCTATCACGTATGAAAGTAAATCTTGATACAATTAAGGAAATTCCTAAAATGTCTTTGGGAGCTTTCATTCTGTCAATCAACTCAGCCATCATATATTCTTACAATCTTTCTAGCACCTAATACATTTTCAGTACTTTATGCAAGACATGGTTCTCATCCTGTACATTTCCATGAAAAGAACTAGGTTCTGAATCAAACATAAAGATTAGCGGAGGGTCTCAGGAATGAAGTCATAACAGACTGTTCTCACGTGAAAACTTTACCCCTGCATTGCTATTCTCCCATTCTGCCATCTCATATCAATTTTAATAGCTTATGTCTCATCAGAGAGCGGTTATACTCTGACATGTTCCCTCCTGGTGCAAAATGGCAGCTACTAAAATATAAATCACTGCAGAGAATTGCTGGATTTAGAGCCAATTCTTCTAATCGAAAACAACAGCCATGTTAATTTCAGCTTGAGAATGATGACTTTTGTATGGTGATATAATGGTACAGACTATAATGGTGTCAACTACCACCATAAAATATGCTTCAAATGGGCTACCTTTTTTACATTTAGACTAGGGTGACTTCTGTCACATTTCTTTTTTTGGCATGGAAACAGACAATCTATTAAATAAATATTAATCCCCAGCAGTCCTCAAAACGGGCTCAACCATAGCAGGATTTTAAATAACTTCATTAATTGCTTAACTACCTTTCCCCCAAACTCCTAAGGGATCCTTTGATGCTAGTCACTCTAATGAGTTACCAAGTGATTCATGACTTCAACCTGTTATCGTGCAAAATACATTTCCAGTTGGAAATCTTTACAGATGGTTTTGCCGGAAAGTAAGTAACCACTCTAGACTTTAAAGAGGGCAAATTCCATTTATACAGGGTATGAAGGAAAATGATTTGACTTTCTTCTTTTTCCTTTTTTTTTACATTATACTCTAAAAGGGTGTAATGTGTACAGAAATTCAATTTGGGCAATACATGATCAAAGGAGGAATTCTATTTGAATGGTGAAGACCATCTGCGTTATCTGTGGGTGAATTATCCGTAACAATAGCGGTGTCTATTGCTAGTCCTAACTTTCCTTGTAAGATTTCATATCACTTCTCTCTTCCCAAAGTAGTCATTAAAAACACAGAATGATTTTTTATTCATCTAGACAGGACACAATTGAGAAGGTAACTATTTTTTCAAAGAACAAGAAGAAATGATTTTTAGAAATCTATTTTTCCAAAGTTATGTTTGTTGCTCTCCAGTTGAATGGTAATCAAGCACTGAGTATTCTTTATTTTTAATACAGTTTATTATTATCGTACTAACAGTTATACACAATTCTTTAAGGTACTGTAAAGCTAGTAAGGAGAAGTGTCCTTCCTGGAGAAGCCTTTCTGGTAGCCCTCTGTTCTCTGTTTTGTTCTAGACTGGCTGCCCTCCAGGAGCGGTGCAAAGCCATCATCTTAGCATTTCCTGTTGCCTCTGACCTGTGTGGAGTCACCCATTTCCAGTGTTTTGGTAGCTAAATAGAGAAAGAGGGCTAAGAGCCTTTCTTTTACAAGAAGATATCTTTGAGTCTGAGGCCTCACTAGAGATTAAACCTTTTATTTCCTGGAAAGATAATTGAGGGGTAATTGCTTAGCTCAAATAACCCTCTTGTCTATAGCCCCTCTTTTGACTCCCATCTTCAGAACCTGGTGTCTCCAATTCTCTAGTCTTTCTG
The DNA here is from genome assembly GCF_003676395.1 of Aethalodelphis obliquidens. Taxonomy (NCBI): domain Eukaryota; kingdom Metazoa; phylum Chordata; class Mammalia; order Artiodactyla; family Delphinidae; genus Aethalodelphis; species Aethalodelphis obliquidens. The sequence continues at coordinate 51,630,778 of NW_020837946.1, read as the reverse complement.
GGGTTTTGTGGCACAAATCAGTTCACTTTCATAGGGCCTACAGATTTCAACTTTCTATCTTCTTACAATTTGTTTTGATTTACCATTACTTTAGCAGTGTTAAGGCACAGAGCAGTGATAAACAGATTTGTTGAATCTGCCATGTTAACTAGATATTGATTTTTGTCAAATCTTGTCTTTTCGTCAGGGATCTGGGAGTTGACAAACAGTAGGTCTAATGTGAACAGAAAATATCTCCAATCTGTATGACCAAAATGCTTTTCTTTTTAAATGTTTCAGTCACGTGGATCCTCAGAACCACAGAGGTTCCACAGAACTTCCCTGGGGAGCCAGCACCCAGGCAAGGCAGGAATAAAAGGCTGTTAGTAGGTGGGACTTCAGGCCACCAATCTTACCTCTCACCCCTAAACTAAGAAGTTTCATTTAAACTTGTTTCAGGTATTATGTTTTGCATATGATTTTAATTGAACAAAGAGTTTCAAATATATAAAATGTTTGAACCCAGTTCAAGTAAGAATACAGTTAAATGCAGACCATCCAGAATTCTTGAGAATAGGTGGCTAAGCTTTATGAGAGCTGGTGCTTTATAACCCTTTATGTGCTGAAATGTTTGTCTTAATTGTTTTGTCTTCGCTATCACTTATACATAGGCTATCGGATAGGCTTCTGTGTCAGCACATAGTCATGTTCACAGTAGAGGCTCTTTGTACCTTAAAGAGATGTTGAATTGGTGTTGACCCAAAATAGTTGCCGAGTCCCTCAGATTGCACAGCTGCTCTAATTTGTGATTTTTATTTTCTCCTTCTTTTTGCTCTTTCTCATCGTTTACTCTTTTCTTTTTCCACACACACATCATCTTGTTTACTCTTATAACAACTTATCCAAAAGTTCATTCTTTTTGCATTAGCTGTTTAGCATATGTAGATATCACAGTCAAATAATTCTTTTATTCCACATGGTACACTGTCAGTTAGCCCACATTCCCTATAATCATCAAGAAAGAAGTGTTTCTATCTATTCCATGCTCACTTCAGTACTAAAGAGTTCATTTTCCTGGGCACGGATCCATTTCAGAACTTTATATTTTCAGAAACCTGAATTATTTTTATCAGAGGATAATGGATGATATGGGAAAGTAATTGATGCAGGTTCTCTATTTCATAGAGAGCCAAACGAGAGGTAGGTAAACACCTAATTTATTTCACAAAGGAACATGTCTCTCATGCCCTTCTTACTCATAGGCAGTTCCCACCCATGAGCTAGTTCTTTGTCCCTCCTTGGTCCACTTCATAGGCCTCCTGCATCTGTTAAATCTGAAAGGCAGGGAATTTACTTCTGAGTCAGTTTTTGGCCAGCTCTTTTAAATCACGTGTTTAAAATATACAATTTCTCAAATATAGAAAATGTATTAATGGACACATCCCATTTTATAAAGATGTCCAATATATGAAATGTTTGGAGGCAACTCAGTTTTTACCAAAGAAGATCTGTAGGCCTTGGAATAGGACCAAGTTTTGAATTATTTGAGATTCAAGGCATGAATTAAACTTTGCTAAGGGGTCCTGTTTATGCACATACATACTCTAGGGGAGAAGCACATATACCAATTGACCATGTTCGTAATTGTTCTAATATAGTCAAGTGATGCTTGATGGTTTTTGATTCAGAGGCATATAAGTTATAAAAGTATATGATATTGAAAAGAGATGCTTCCAAACAAGCAGGTGTTCATTGACATTTTTGAACAAATTTTACCCATTAGTTCTTAATTACTAGACTACCTTACTGCTCTAAGACAAATACTGATAGGTAGAAGTTCTAGAATGTATTTCCTTTTTTTCCCCAAACTCCGTAACGAGTTCCTCCATGAGTCAAGAACTCTGCCATGCTGCCAGGTAAGACTTGCTCAGATAACACTGATGTCCTTGATGCTTCTGCAGCCATTTCCTGTGCTGGACCACATTCAGAAGTGACTCAAGGTGAACGAACACTCAGTTTCAGTGTCCTTCCTTTTGCTTTTTATGTCTTTCATCTAAGATAGAGGATATGGATTTTTTTTCAGATAGCATGTGTATGAATAGACTAAATCTTTTACTAGAACCCGATCACAAAACACCACTTTCTAAATCAGACAGCATAAATTTAATAAAAGAAAAGAAAAAACAAGAATCTTTTAGGTACCAGGAAAGTATGCAGGTGTAGTCAATTTAAAATGAAGCAGTTTGAACCATGCCACAAGTCACATTTATCACCAAAGCCAAAATAGTTCAAGTTCTGATTACAGCATTCTTGTACAGTTCTGGTAACACCATATTGTGGCTTCACCTGAGCATATTAACTTTTTACCACTGAGATGTGACAGTTGAGGAAAGCCATATATTTTGGTTTTTATGGTTTATGTGTTTGGTGGTGCTTTTGCAACTGGGAAGATAGGTTGTGATCTCATCACTCAAAAAGGGCACCCATTTATTTACACCCTGGACAACTATAGCTTAAGTGTTCTAACGTCTGCGTGACTAAGCATCTTGAAGGATAAATCATCTTTCCTCATAAAGTTTTAAAAGGACTAAGGTTAAATAATTAGAAAGAAAATAAAGGGGACAAGGGCAGACAGATCAAATAAAGATTGATTTTTTAGAATAAGACTTCATCATCTGTTCTAATAATATAGATTGGTGCTAAAGGATTTAACAAAGTATAAAGAAAATGGAATGACTTCTGAAGTCAGATTATTAGATGAGCAAGTTCGGATTCCTTAGTCACTCAGACTGAAGGATTTGGACCCTGGTCATTTAGCAAATATTGATTAAGTACTCAAATAATTCATAAAATTTTCTAAGGCTTGGATCCTTTGAAATAACTAAGCATCATCTCTATCCTCAAGGTAGAAGGACATGACACTAGGTGACAGAAAACAATCAATATGAATATAAACAGATAATTGCATAGCTATGTAGAAAGGAAACAAAGTCATGGGTAAAGCTGGGTAAAGAAGAAAGAGGGCAATTTACAAGAAGTAAAACTTAATTTCACCTAATACTCAGATATGTGGCTGATTTCTTTCTTGAGCACAAAAAGGAAAAAGGAAAATTATGAGTCATTAACCATTTTTGCAATAAGCAGTTTTTGCTGCCAGTGTTCTTAGTGTCCATTTCTGACAATAAATATGTGCCAGTAGACTTAGGAAGAAAATAATCCACAAAGTAAAAAGTTTAAAGGTTTTTAACGTTATAAGAATTACAGTTCAGGATTTAATAACTATTTTTCTAAAAGAGCTGGATATATCATACGACTAGCATTTTTATATTATGACCATATATATTATTATGTATATTCATCTTCCCTTTCATCATGCTCCCTCTCCAGTATTTCCTAGCTCTAATAATTGGCATCGTCATCCTCCAAGTTGCCTAAGTAGGAAATGTGGGCATCATTCTTGATTATTACCACTCTTTCAGCCTTGATGCCCAATCCGTCGCCGAATTTTATACTTTTACAAGAGTTTGTTGAATCCTTCACTTTTCTCCATTCCCACTGCACTGCCTCTAATAGGTCTTTCCATTATTTTGATCCCCACTTTCTTCAGTCCTCCAAATTGAAGCCAATGTAATTTTCTGAAGCACAAATCAGAATGGATCATTCCTAGTTTGAAATACTTCAATGGTTTCCCATAATCTTAAGGATAAAGTTCAAAATCCTTAGGATGCTTTGCCGAGCCCAACCTAACCTGGACCCTGTTTTCCTCTCCAGCCTCACCTTGCAGTTCTGTGTGCTCCAGCACACATCTTCCTTCCTCAACTGTAGTAATACCGGGAATGCACTGTGGCAACATTTGTGTCTGGGTTTTCAAGCAAACTCTGCCTTTTGCATAAAATGTTCTTCCCTCCCGTCTTCTCACAACCTACTATTACCTGTCCTTTGCACTGTATTCATAAGTTCCTACCAGGTTTACATAATTTCCTACCTCAGTTTACTTAGAATTTCCATAATAAATTTTTTCTTGACTTCTATTCGTAAGTCTCTAGTGGGAGGGGTCAGTTGTTGTATTATAGCAGGTTCCCCTTTATTGTCATTGCGTGTTTACTTATAAGTCTTACTTGCTATGTTACAAGTTAATTGTTGAGAGTGGAAATGGTATCTTATTTACCATTAGATTATGGTGTAGCATGGTGTCTGGCACTCAGTGAAGATGTACTGGAGGAGTTAATTAATCATAGACATTTTATATGTTCTTCTACAAAGCTTTGTTAAAAAGAAAGCAAAAACTATGCTAATGTCTGGAGACAAAACTAAGCTTCCCTAACACTATTTGTAGATAGTTCTTTGGTATTATTCATACTTGACTTTGTTTGCTCCACAGACTTTAACCTAGGCAAGCTAAAAATGATGAGCGCTGACATTTATTAAGTCCATACTGTCTGTCAGGTACTGTGTTAAATTCTTTACAAATATTATCTTATTTAATTTCAGTTACTCTTTTCCCAGCTTTATTGGGGTATAGTTGGCAAATAAAATGGGAAGATATTTAAACTGTACATCATGATGATTTGATATACGTACACATTGTGAAAAGATTCCTCCCATTTAGTTAATTAACCACATTTATCACCTCACATATTTACCCTCCTCTTTTTGGTGTGAACGTTTAAGTTGTACACATTAGATCCTCAGGCCTTTTTCATTGTATAATTGAGTTTGTATCCTTTTACCTGTATCACCATTTTGGTCAGCCTCCCATCCACCCTTCCTCTCCTCTTCATTTCCTCTCTTATGACCCTGGTTTAAGCTACTATTGTTTGTTTGTTTCTTCCTTTTTTTAAAGGCCAGATTTATTGAGATATAATTTATGTAGAGTCAAATTCTCATGTTTAGTTCTACAGTTTGATAAGTTTTGGTAAATGTAAATAGTTGTGTAAACACCACCACAATCGAGATACAGAAGACTTCCATGTTCCCAAAAAGTTTTCTCATGGCCCTTTGTAGTTAATCCCCTCAACCCTCCCAATCAGTGACAATATCTGATCTCTTCTTTTTCTCTATAGTTTTGCCTTTTTAAGATTCTTATATAAATGAAATACTAAAGTATCTAGTCTTTTGTATTGGTGCAGATAGAGGTAGTTTGTGTTGGTGCTGAATATTATTACCTTTTATAGATATTATAGATATTTGTTTATCTCTTTACCAATTAATAGACATGTGGGTTATTTCTAGTTTTTGCCTATTATTAAAAAAAGATTCTGTAGCATTCTTATACAGGTCTTTGTATAGACAGATTTTTTTTCTTTTGAGTAAACATCTAGAAGTGAAATTTCTGCATCATTTGTTAGGTATATGTTGACTTCTACAGGAAACTGCTGAACTGTTTTCCAAAGTTATTGTACCATCTTGCAGTCCCACTAGCAGTGTATGAGTGTTTTAGTTGTGCTGCCTTCTTGCCAACACTTGGCGTTTTCAGTTTTTTTAAATGTTAGCTAATATAGTAGATGTACAGTAACATAAAAGTATATTCTGCTTTTAGCTAGTAACTAATGATGTTGAGAAATTTTACATGTGCTTATTTTGCCACCTGCATTTCTTCTTTTATAAAGTATCTGTTCAAATCTTTTGTAATTTTTTTTAAAGAATGTGGTATTTCTCTTTTTATTGAGTTGTAAGAATTCTTTATATATGCTGAATCATTTACTTTAAGAGGTGTGTGTTTTGCTAACAGACATTGGCTTGTCTTCCTAATGGTGTCTTTTGAAGAGTAGTTTTTAATTTTGGTGAAGTCCAGTTTATTACTGTCCTATCTAAGAAATCTTTGATTAACCAGAGGTCACAAAGATTTTCTCTTGCACTTTCTCCTAGAAGTTTTATAATTTTAGGTGTTTTGCATACGGTATGAGGTAATGCTAGAGATCAGTATTTCTGCCTAAGAGGTTCATTTTTTGCAGGTCATAGCTCTTCCCACTACACCAGAATCTTCCCTGTTTTGTAGGAGCTTATAAGGTCTTAATATCTACACTTCTATTATCCCGAGCCAACAACTATTTGCTTCTATAGTAGGCATAGACCAGAACTGTCATGTTTGACTCTCTCATAGACATTATAAGTAACTAATTTTGAACGTCCCAGACCAGTTATCATTATCTAGATTCAGTGTGACTCTGTTTGGGCATGCCAAATCATTGCTGTATGACCAGTGGACACTGAAGCAAATGGTGCTGGAAGCATAGTAACAAATTAGATCCAGGTGATGTGGTGGGGTCCCTTCTCTTGAATACTCATGGTAAGTTATATCAAATATGCTTTCACAGCCTTCCCTATAGAAGGGGGTATCCATAGTACTAGTATTGTAATATCTTATTAAGTTACACTTTCCACTTTGTAGCATCCATCTTTATCAGAAGTATAAGATACTAAGTAACAAAAAAATGAATAATGACTTTTTCAAAACATGTATTTGCTTTTTTATTTTTTAAGATGCCAAAGCAGATTTCATGATAATATATACAGAACTTAGTTTGATTTTTAGAGTTTTTGGAAAACTGGAAATGAATTTCCCTTCTGGCTAGATGTCTGTTTGTGGTGTTGGCTCCTCCTCCCACAAATTTCCTCTCTATTTATTCTGCTTTACTCCACATGGATTCTATAGATTTGATTTAAATTGCACTGACTTGCACAAACATATCCACCCTAGAGAAGTTTGACTCTTTTAATATTCTACTCACCGCTAATGCTTCTTTTTCATTTGGGCTTTTAATTAGGATGAATTCCAAATTACTATTTATTCTGATAGAAACACTGCTAATTACACAAAGCATCTTAATAAAGAATGGAAACACAATTCAGAGCATCCTCCTTGTGGTATCCTAATACCTAGTAGCTTTCAAATAGCATTAAGGCACTTTTATTCCATAGCAATTATACCATGGTATTAAAACTCTTGCTACTTGATGTTTTTCTAATGTTGGGCAAACTTTAGATACAAGGGCTTATGGAGAGTTCTTGATCCTTCAGATAAATCTTAAATTTGACTAACTAGAAAAGCTTAAGCAAACATATTGACTTGCTGCTGAGGTTTTAAAATAAGTCACCAGAGTTGTACTAAAAACAGAGTGCAAAAACAAAGGAATAAATTTGATTTGCTCGATCCTGACACTCCTCAAAGTTTGTTACTGGATCCTAATCTTTTGTTTCCTTTTTTATATTACTATAATAGATTGCATTACTTACCCTGATTCTTCCTCCCCTCCTTGTATCCACACCCTATGCTATGTGGTTTTGAAGTTTTCCTATCAAGAAGTGAAGTATTTTCACTGCCTCTTGATTCTCAGTTCAGGCATGTGACTAGCTTAGGCCAATAGGGTATCAGTAAATGTGATGGAAGCAGAGACTTGAAGAAGCACTTTTAAGACTAGGTTTATGAACCATGAAATCTCAGGCCCAGACTAGGTGGCTGGTCCCAGAATGAGGGTGAAAGCCATATGAAGCAGAACCAAGTTGACCCAGCTAAAACCAGCCTGGTTTAGCTTATCCCCAGGTTACATTCAGATGCATGAGTGAACCCAGTGTAGATAAACTGAACCTTGCAGATATAGAACAGATGTTTATTGTTGTGTAATATTGACATCCGTCATTGTTTGTTGCCCAGATGTTTTTAGAAAAAACCTGATACAATCACCAACCAGATTAAAAACCTTTTGGGTACAGGGCCTTTGTTTTATTTATTTTGTCTAGCACTCAGTAGGGGCTTATTTAATGTACATTGGTTGACTTCATGAATAAAGATCAATTGAAAATAATTTTTCTCAATTTTTTTTGTTGTTATTCTGAGAGATCATGCCATAATTGAATGTATCAAAATCTAATAATCTGTAATTAACCATCACATTTTTTTCTCCCAAGATCTTAGGGATAATTTCCATGAGCCTCTCCCAATCCCTTGACATGGTTGGTGTTTAATAACTCTTAACAATAAGAACTTGTGCTGATAAGGATAAGTAGCCATCAATGTATGATCTGCAGATCATAAATGAGCAGTGCATGAAGCGTTTTTTATTCCCCAGATCAACATGGGCTGTAGCATTTTATCTCAAGCCAATTATAGAGCAAGTTGAAGCGTGGACTATTTTTAACCTCACATTCTCCCGTTTCTTCCCCCAAATAAATATCCTTATCTTCTTCCCTGTTAAACCCTATTTTTTTTTTTTTTTTTTTTTGCGGTACACGGGCCTCTCACTGTTGTGGCCTCTCCCGTTGCAGAGCACAGGCTCCGGACGCGCAGGCTCAGCAGCCATGGCTCACGGGCCCAGCCGCTCCGTGGCATGTGGGATCTTCCTGGACGGGGCACGAACCCATGTCCCCTGCATCGGCAGGCGGACTCTCAACCACTGTGTCACCAGGGAAGCCCTAAACCCTATTCTTAAAAATGGATCTAAATGACAGATGAGGAATTGCAGGTAGTATGGCCTCTCATGAGGAGATTTGCATACTAACATTCATCCATTTTTTCATTTATTAAATCATGCTGAGTGGCCACTCTGCCCAGCACCGTAAGAAGTGTTGGGTATGTAATGGTGACCGAGGCAAACATGATGTCTTCTTCCATGGAGCTCATAATTTGGAGTTGGGGGCAAGTGGGAAGAGACAGACACTGAACAGGAGTAGTACATGTTTGAAAAGGAGAGGTAAAGGGCACATTGGAGTGTATGGCCAGAGTTGCTAACCTAGTCTGCAGAGGCAGGGGATTCCCCTGGGGAGATGCAGTTTACACTTGAAGAAGAAGTTGGAGTTGGCCCAAGAAGTATGGGAAAATCATTCCTAGAAAGGGGACTGTTTATATAAAAGTCCTGGGAGAGATAGATCATAGTTTGTTCTAGGAACTGAAGGTAGTCCAGGACGGCTGGAGTCAAGAGAGGGGGAGGATCCTTGATGATGATAACTTGAACAGTGTTCAAAAGTTTGTTTGTCAAAATACTGTCTAAGAGTAGCATTTGGGGGGCTTCCCTGGTGGCGCAGTGGTTGAGAGTCCGCCTGCCGATGCAGGGGACGTGGGTTCGTGCCCCGGTCCGGGAAGATCCCACATGCCGCGGAGCAGCTAGGCCCGTGAGCCATGGCTGCTGAGCCTGCGCGTCCGGAGCCTGTGCTCCGCAACGGGAGAGGCCACAGCAGTGAGAGGCCCGTGTACCACAAAAAAATAAATTAAAAAAAAAAAAAAAAAGTAGCATTTGGGTTATCTGGGATGCTTGTTAAAGAAGCAGATTCTGGAGTTTCCCCCTGTATTACATGGATAGAATCTCTAATCAGAGTCTCTGATCTGTATTTTAATAGGTTCATCCAGCAATTCTTATGCCCCCTAAATTTTGAGAACCGCTTGCCTAAAGGATTAACAAATAATCAAGAGTTGTTCCTGTTATACTTTTTGTGGCTGGTCTGGTAGTCATCTTTGTACAGCTCTGTAATCATTTACATGATCTACTGCTAGATTCTCTCATTATCAGGGTCTCTATTCTTAACCACTGCTCTTTAAACAATATATTTATTGGCAATTCCAGATGACAGATGAACAGGTACTAAGAGGATGTGTGTCCACATCTGATTTTTCTAAATATCCCTCAGTAAACGAATAAATGGATGCTCAGAGAGTATCTGTGATGCCATATTTAAGGTTCCTGTGCACATTTTGTTTAGCATTACAGATTGACTGTCTAACAGAATTAGGTAGAGAAACTATGTATCAGATCCATGATGCTTTGTGAATAATTGACTAGCCACACAGGTGCATAAGACCGCAAATGCGATTTCCTTCTTTTTGTGAGGAATAATATATATTATTAAAAGATGGTGGTTAGTGGGGGGAGATTCCAGGGATTCCTTGTCATCTTTACAATAAAAAAATTTTATGCCTAGTTCAGTGTATGATTTATCATGTAGCCAAAGTTTTCTAAATTCCTTGCCATTGTTGTGATATCACCTATACCACTGTTGCTCTGAGAAAATAGAATTTTATGATTTATTCTGATAGCAATTGTTATGCTTTAAACAAAATTGGCTCTATTTTCTTCTTTTCTGGTGATGGGTGTTGCTACAGCACATTGCTCTGGTCATCCTCCCTGAAAGCACTCTGCACCCTCACCTTGTAGCTTTCGTCACGGTGGCAGTGATATAATAAATCATATAATGATTCATTTCATGTTTGTCACTGCCACTATATAATAAACTTCAAGCAGTCAAGGTTCATGGCAGAAGTTTAACTTATACTATGTTCCTGGCACAGAGTAGATGGATAGAAAGGAGTGGAGAACCCTGTTTCCTCCGCTCATTCTTCTCTTGGGTTTCCTAGGGCTGTTGTGCATAGTGGGGCCCCTATAAGGAGGCAGAAGGGGACCCCGGTAATAAGCTGCTCTCCCCTCCTCCAAACCTCTGCTCAGTCCAGACTCAATCCCTCCCCCTTTGGCTCTGAGTGTCAGACGTCCTGCCACTGTGGACATATACAGATGGGGACATCATTTATTCTCACACTAGTGAAGGTTTTAGTGCACTGCCAAATAATCGCTGCCTTCACACATGGCCAGGGTCAGCCTCAAGCCACTATTCATGTAGCACGTACTCAGACTCCTTCATAGAGAAAATGTATTGTGAAAAACTATACTATTTCAGATACTTCCTTAACCTCCTAAAGTTGACCTCAGAGAGAGAAATCAGGCACTTCATATACTTGCCTTCACTTTTGCTGTCAGAGACAGAACACGGGATGGTTGAAATACAGTTCTAGTAGAGTTTCATATTTCAGTGTTTTTCAATTCTGATATCAACACAGTAATTTGCCACATACAGTACAGCTATAAAATAAATCATTAGAAATATATATGTTAGGCCTTTCTCACCTTCTGAGATGGCCCACAATCTGTCTGTGGAGTGTATTTCTTTCTAAATAAATCCACTTCTTACCTATCACTTTGTCTCTTACTGAATTCTTTCTGTGAAGAGACATCAACAACCTGAGCTTCATTAAGTCCTGAAACCAGGTGTGTGATCTCAGTTGGAAGACTGTGGGTTTTGGCAGGGTTTGAGTCCTGGCTGCATGGGTTGAAGTCCCAATCTGGGTTTTGTCTGGGTTCGAGTCCTGACACGTGGGTTCCAGTCCCAGTCTGAGGTGCACGGTTTCAGCTGGCAACCACGAAGGGACAGTGATAAGGTAAGAAAATGTTGAGAGTTAGGTCTTGGTTCTAAAGAGGCCCCTGGCACGCCACGAGCCAGGCATACTGGGGAGGACACTGCTGATGTCTACTCATTTTTTGACCGGTGGGTCAACCCCATATACTTACACACATCCAACAGCAGGTCCAGGACAGAATTGTTAATCTCTATACTCTTACTGATTCTGGGGTTTTTCTCCTACATTCTTGCATTCTTGTTCATTCCTGCTCTCTTTCTTTCTTTCTTTCTTCTGTTAACCCCAGAAAACCTGTGTGACCACCAAGGTGTACTTTTTATTGCTTTACTCCCCTCCCTCTGACCCTTACAAATGCTGACCCTTTATTCCCAACTTATAGCTAGACCAACTCCCACTCATCATCAACACCATTAGGGATATCTTCTGTGCTGTTTCTTTGTGACTTTTGGGGCACTAACACCTGGTTGGGAGACTACCTTGGAAGGGATAACATCTAAAATTGTAAGTGCAAATCTTGACCAAATTGCACGTTGGATTTTGACTTAAAAGTGGAATTTTGGATAGCTCAGGATTTAGAGATGTCACCTCAGGTTTGTATGAAATGGATTAGGCTGCATCAATCCCAAGCAATACCCCTCTCGGCCATGTACTCCAAGATTGGGAAAGATTTGGACAACAGGAATATAAAGGAAAAAACTTAGTAGGTTATGTAATCAGGTTTGTCCACAATATGAGTTAGGAAATTTAAAATGGAGTGAAGTACCCCATGTTCAAATTTTCATGGCCTTGTATCTAGGCGATGGAAACCAAAAGGAATTTAAGGCGTGCGTAGCTAGGAGGGATAACTCTAGGAGGACACAGAGGACATTTTAACTGATCCACCCTACGGGGCCATGGATCCCGAATGAACGTGGATCCCTCCTCCCCCGAGTTACAGGCTCTTCTGGCTATGGATTTCATAGCCCAGTCTGCCCAGACAGCAGGCACAAAATTCAGAAAGCGGTCCTCCGACTCCAAGGAATGCTTTGTTCCAATTGGCTTATTTGGTTTTCAGTAATAGGAATATGGCCAAAAAGTCTGAACACACCTAGAGAAACATGCAAAAGACCCAAATGATTGCAGTGGCTTTGACTGCTCAGAGACCACCAAAGGGGAAGCCAGCTTTTCTGGGCCAATCTGGCCCTGGCAGACCACAAGGCCCACAGGTACCCATACAAGGCCCTGTGTGGACAAAAGGGGCACTGGAGGGAGGATTGTGATTGATGTGCCCTTTGCAAACAGCCAGGGCATTGAAAGGGCGAATGCCCCAGGTGCCGGAGAATGATGGGGGCCCCTCGGCCATTGATGGTTTTGCAATCAGAAGACTGAAGGAGCCCAAGGCCAAGAGTGGTTCTACCTCAAGATACCATCTACATAACTAATGTCGAGCCTCGGGTGTTCATTGATGTGGCGGGCCACTTGATAGAATTTCTTATAGACACTGGTGCAGTCTTCTCAGTCTTAACCCAAAAGATTGGAAACCTTAACAATCATAAGGAATACGTAATGCGGTTGTCAGGGAAGAGACAAGGACACACTTTCCTGGAACCCCTTTTGTGCAAGATCAGTGGCCAGCTGTTTTTACATTCCTTTCTTTTTCTGCCTGACTGTCCCATCCTTTTACTGGGAAGAGATTTGTTAACTAAGTTAGGCACCACTCTGTTTCTCGAGGGGTAAGGGAACCACCCTCATCACCAAATGGTTCTAGCAAAAAGGAAAAGATAAACTGAAGCTAAAATAGAAGTTTAGTAGACCCTGGAATGTGGAATATTGAGGTTCCGGGCTCGGCCAAAGATATCCAGCCTGTGATTGTTAAGTAAAAAGGGTTATATAGTGTCTAAATATAAGGTACAAATTTCTTAAACCTAGGGAAGATCCTCAAAAATGTTTGTAAGTAGATTACCAAAGTAGGAGGCCACTGGTCTGACTAAACTGACCATAGCTGATAGTCAGAGCCTGATAAAAATTTTGGAAGATGCCTTCTCCCCTAAGCTAAAAGAAGAAAAGTAAAACTTTCCAACATATGAACGGGTATGTCAGTCCTTCAGTATCATTGAGGTAACCACTCAATTCTTTGAAAAAGAAAACAAAACTGTCCTTGTTTTACAAATGTAGTCTTTACAGGACCAGAGGTGTCACTCCAAAAATAATCCAAAACCCACCAATCCTTTTATCACCCCCAAAACCTTCCCTTTTTATCTTAAGAGGCTTGTAAGTACTAAACAAAGGGGAAACAAAGTCATCCTAGGAGGAACTTGCTTGTAACTTTGGGTTACAAATGTCCTATATGGTCTTCTCAGGAACCCTTATCTCTGCCCTCTTTTTAAATGCAAATTTTAAAAAAGAGGGTAAAGAAATTTAGAACTTGTGAAGGATAAATATAAATCTTAAGTGTCTTTTCTATAAACAGTAGTAAAAAGGGTTTAGCCAGCTAGGTAGGTGACCTTGATATGTTCCATCTGTTAGAAGCCCAATTTGAATCCAACCCCTCGTAAATGATGGCGTTTATGTTGTACCTGACTCAGGGCTGAAATTCTGGAATGGGAACTATGAGGCCTCAGTGTTTGTTTGTGTGTTCATATGTATCTGTATGTGTGTTGTAGGTGTATGGTATTGCCAAAAATGAATTTGTAAAAGAGCTCTACTTAATTGGCTTAAAAAAAAAAAGTGCTTATATAAATACTCAGAAATAGAAAACAATCTGGCCAGAATGAATTTCAGGTTCATGTCATCTGGAAAATATTCAGTACTAAACTGGTATCTGGTGTAGAAGGTGGCTTTAGCTTGTTGGTTTGATTAATATAGACATGTTAGAGTCATCAATGTCAAGTATAATACTTGTATTGTACCGAAGTTTATTAGAGGTCAAATAAGACCTTATTCTATCTGCTACACATTTGTCGACAGGAAAAGTGTGTTTTTCTCTAAATAAATCCACTTCTTACCTGAAAAAAAAAAAAAATATATATATATATATATGTTATGTACTAAGGCTGGGAAGGGGTGCAGAGTGGCAGTTGATGCGGGGACTTTAGCAAACGGTGAAAACAAACAAAAATGAGCATTGACTACCAAGGAAATGTACACTGAAAATCATGTTGTAAGGGCTTCCCTGGTGGCGCAGTGGTTGAGAGTCCGCCTGTCGATGCAGGGGACATGGGTTCGTGCCCCGGTTCCGGGAAGATCCCACATGCCGTGGAGCGGCTGGGCCCGTGAGCCATGGCCGCTGAGCCTGCGCATCCGGAGCCTGTGCTCCACAACGGGAGAGGCCACAGCAGTGAGAGGCCCGCGTACCGCAAAAGAAAAAAAAAAAATCATGTTGTAATAATAAAAGTAATATAACACTAGTGAAACCAATAATCAAATCTGGTGATAGAAGGTGGACTCAAATATATCAAAAGATTCAAAAATTAAAATAAGAAAACTCCTAATAGGATATAAATGCTAAATGTTAAATAATAAAGAAAATTTCATGTTGTATCATGATTTGGTGATTCAAACATGATAACAAAATAATTTATAGGAGATGGTAGAAGAACAAGAAAGCAGATGTGGCCAAGTATAATTTTAAAATCAATCAATATTGGGATCTTTACCTAGACTACCCTACCTTGACTATTGCAATAACCTTTGAAAGGACCCTCCCACTTGTTCATCAGGCTTCTTTCTGATTCTGCTGTTAAGTTACTTTTTCATTCATGTATTCATGTCTTGAAGGCCCCATTGAATGTCAGCTGTTCTGTGAGGCCTCCTCTGATAACCAGCTGTAAGAATGTCTCTCTCCTTTAGAGCTTTATCAGCACCTCTCTTATTTATGACTCTTAAAATGTTCTACTTTGTATTTTAGTGACTAATGCAAGTTTTTAAAACTTTCCTACTAGTCCATAAACTTTTGAGGTGAAATTTCTCTTTGACTGTAAACTCCATAGGGTGTATTAAAACACCCAGCACACAACAGATGCTCGATTGATAAATGTAGGTAGTACATGATTTTCAAGAAAAGATTTTATACAGAGAGCGTCCATCCTTCCCTTTCTTTCCCAAATCCCCTTCTCTGCTTTTCTCAACTTGGTGGTGATGCCCACTGAAGACTTAGCTCCTTATGAAACTTTCCATGAACCCCAAGTTCAAAGTGGTCTCTTCTGTGACACAAACCCATGTATTCAACATCCAAATGTTTGAATCACTGTGTCAGGCATTCTGTTACACGTTGAGTGCTACCTCACATGGTAGGTCACCATTTTTATGTTTATCAGCCCCCAATCATTCAAGATGGTAAACTCCTCCAGAATAGGGATCCACATTTTACACATTTTAGCACTTATTGTCATTTGATATTTATTCCATCAATATATGTAGTAGTTAGTGTCAGGCCCAGAACAGTGCTTCCCATCTGTTGCTTCTATTTTGTTCCTGAGTTATCCTAATCATCTAGAACATTCTTTGGCATATAGTAGGTACTCAATAAATATTTGTTGAAAGTTTATTTCTAATAACTCTTTTCTTTTTGGGGGGGGGGGGGGTTACGCGGGCCTCTCACTGTTGTGGCCTCTCCCTGTTGTGGCCTCTCCCGTTGCGGAGCACAGGCTCCGGACGCGCAGGCTCAGCGGCCATGGCTCACGGGCCCAGCCGCTCCGCGGCATGCGGGATCCTCCCGGACCCGGGCACGAACCCGCGTCCCCTGCATCGGCAGGCGGACTCTCAACCACTGCGCCACCAGGGAAGCCCTCTAATAACTCTTGAGTTAAAGGTTGAGTCTTTTGGCAGCAGCTCCTACCAGTTGATTTCCTAGCTGTGAGAAGGAGGAAGCCATGTGCCCTCCCAGCCTGCCTGTGCAGCAGCAGGCAGGTTATCTGGACTGTTTCTGTAGGCATGTTCTCTGTGATCCTCATTTCACTTCTTCTTTGGCATGCTTCCTCCTTGGGAGCCATGTGCCGGGTCAGAGTGGCCTCTACTTGGAGATGCTGTCATTAATGATGGAGATCAATTGTGCTCTTTCCCCAAAGCCAAGTGATTTTTCTCTGGTTGTCCTGAATACATAACCTGCCTCCTCATTCGGAATTTTCCTTAATCATGTGATAATTTCCAATATAGTCTCCTTGAATTAAGATGGATAAATTTATCTCCATTCACTTATCATTAGTAAGCATATGATAATTCACCTAAACATGAAGGTATTGGTTAAGTTATAGTGGTTTGAGTACTTGTAGCCAAATGCAGTGGTGTTTAGTCACATGAAGGCAGAGCTTAGAACATTGATCTGTGTTTCTCTTTTTGCTGTTGGAGTCCTTCCCTTGCAAGGTCCCTCCTTCCTTCCCCCCTCTGCTAGTATATTGGATTTTTTATTCATATTATGATTTGACCCCTTTCTAGAGGAGTAAAAATTTTATGTAACTCATAATACTGTGAAATGTATTTTGGAAAATATATAATTATTATTATCGCAGCTATTACTTGTGAAGAAAGTGTTTGGGCAAAGGGAATGAGAAATATCTATAACTGTTATATGTGCACTCCTTTTGCTCATAAAACTAAGCAATTCTAATAGATTAAAATTTATCTAAATCACATCTGTCTGATGAGTGACATTTTTCTTGCAATAAGATCACAAAGGATATTTTTATCTTTCTCAATTCAGCAGTCAGGTTAAGGTTCCCTCATAGAAGGCTCCATTAGTCTTGCCACTTTTAGTAGCATTTGTTTTTAACTTCATTCTCTGTGAGTAAGGGGGAGTAGACATGTGACTTTGCAGGTGCAGAGAGGAAAATGAGAAAGCTTGAGTCTTCCTTCCCTCTGAAGAGAGTACTATTAGACCCAACCGTTTGATTTCCCCTTTGGTTATGTGGATAAGAATGATCAACTCTCAGGGAACATCATCTAAGTCACTTCTCTGCTTAAAAATGTTGCAGGAGTTCTCACTGCCCATATCAGAGGTTCTCAAACTTTACTGATCATTAGAATCACCTGGATGGCTTGTGGAACCACAGATTGCTGGGTCTGGGATAGGGAGCATACATTGAGAATCCTGGCCTATAAGATAAAGACTAAAATTCTTATGCCCTGAAAGGTTCATCATAGTCCAAAGGTGGCAGAGATTACTGGTTAAGGCTGTGAGCTCTGGAATCAAAACCCTGAGGTTCAAAGTTCTACCACTTACTCCCTTACCTACTGTTTAACCATGACCAAGTTATTGCATCTGTAAAATTGGGATAATAATAATAATATCTCCCTCTTAGGGTTTTTATGCATATTATATGAGATTGTACATTATAATATGCTAAAAATAATGCATAATAGTTCCAGATGAATATCAGCTATTATCATTATTATTTTTTATCTCTCCAGTCTTTCTTAGTTGGATGTCTTAGTTCCAGCCATCCCAGACTTATTCTAGACTAAGTTACATCTAGTTATATCATCATTTTTCTCTCCTTGGAGTCTTCAAATGTCCAGTTTTCTCAACAGAGTTTCTACCTTTTCCTATCCCCATCTTCAACTACCTAACTCCCACTCATTCCTGAAATCTCTACTTTTATGTTACTTTTCCAGAGAAGCTCAGACCAACCACAGTTGTATGTACTTTGCCATTGAAACACTGTTGTTTATATACTTGTTATTCATATCTGTCTTCTCTACTAGACTGTAGGCTCATGAAGGCAGACCATCTGTTCATTGGTGCAATCACATGCCCAGTAGTTCCTGAATGAGTGTTGGGTTGGCAAAAGTTCGTTCGGGTTTTTCTGTAACATCTTATGGAAAAACCCGAACGAACTTTTCGGCCAACCCTGGTATTTGCTAAATACATGAATGAATCAGCACTCATGCTGTCCTTTGGGCCCATGCCGTGGGCTCACAAAGAAAACCATACGGAGAGACGTTGCCCAATCACTGGAAAGTGTGCCAATGCTGGAGATTTCAATTTTATTGCTATTGTTCCACACTGAGGATAGAAGTGAGTGATAATTGATAGCTAGCACCTTCGGTGAAGTTCTGTCAGAGGTCTATGTCAGGTCACACTGTGTTACTATAGGGATTTCAGTTTCTTTAGTATTTTGACATGTCATTCTACTATTATTTAAATCCTAAAAAATGATAAGGCTAAGAAGGACTCTGGGAAGCATATACCAACATAGTAGTTTTACAAGTTTGGTATGGCTATTTTGTATAACCTACATAGCACAGTCGTTAAAAGCATAGATAAAGAACTAGAGCACTGTTGTATGACCTGCTGATGACTTTGGTCAAGGTTTACCTTTCTGAGACCAGATTCTTCCTCTCTAAAATGGGCATAATTATAATTACCAAACAGACTTATTTTGTAAAGCACTTAGTATTTACTCTTAAGAACTAAAGGAGAAAGATTTTAGCTCTTCATTGCCTTATGACATGGCTTTTATGTTTTCCTGCTCATGGACATTCAGTTGAAAACTAATAGTATATATAACTCTGCACTGACTTGATTTTGTGAAAGGAGAAAAAATTTTGGCATTTAATGAGGGGAGCAGTAGAAATGATGATCAAACAGTAAAAAGTCAGTGATGTAATCTGTAGGAAATCTCCATAAAACTGCCATTCAGAATTATTTGAGGCTCTCTAAGTATAGAGCACGTAGGATCACCTAAGAGTTTGATTAGTGGAGAATTTTGGCTGAGTTTGTCTTTAATGAACAGTGTAACAGTCTATAATTCTGGTTCCGTATTTACCTGTGATGCAAGGTGCTGGGCTATTGCACAGGGCAGTCACCAATTCTACATCAGCTTTCCGCTATTACCCTTTCATAGAGGATCAGATGGGTCAGATGACTTCTAAAGATTAAGCAGGGGAAGTGCCAATGATTCTGGGACCATTGGAAGCATTCTCTTCTGTGATCCACTTCTCTTCAGGCTGTGCTAGCAGGCTTTCCACACAATGCCACTAATGAACTTTCTGTATCAAATGATAATTGCCCATTTCAGTTTTCTGTCTCCCTCACAGACTGTTGGCTCCTTGAGGACAGCAACTATGTGTTATTCATATGGGTACCTCAGTGCTTGGCACAGTACTTGGCCCAGAGGAGGGGCTCCACTGTTGATGAACTGCAGTTGAACTGAATGGAATGCATTAAGATTCATAAAGTACAAGGGACTAGAGAACCATCTAGGTTGTGTCTCAGATAGTCACAGCTTGACAATGAACCATTTTGAAATTGTGAGACCACCAATCAAGAAAGGTTCAAGTACAAGTGTGTAGATTTGGGGCAAGTCATCTGTTTCTCTAAGGGAGAAATGATCTGGCATCTGCTTCTTCTACTCCCTGCCATTTTAGTTGACAGAACCAAATTGAAGAAGCTAAAAAAGCCTTTAAGACTCAGATTATGTGGATCAACTTCACTGCCAAATTCATAAGTCCCATCTTCATAGTTTATACACAGTCAAATTAGTAGTTCTCGATGCTCCTTGGTGATTTAAGAAGGCAACAATACTGACAAAATAGGATTCTAACTAATCAATTTCTAAAATGCCATTGAGGTAAAAGTCACTCTTTTTCCTTAATGTTAGCCATCTAATAATCTTAGCAGAGAAGCCTTGACAAATTCTTTAAGAGACCGCTCTTCAGAAGGAAACCTGAAATTAAATGACAGGGGACCAACTACCGATATAATTTCTTTAACTGCTTTACATTCTCTTCACCAAAACTCTGTACAGAGTGGTAGCCCTACTAGCAGAAGTCCGTGATCCAAAGGAGAGTCACAAGTTGACTTGCTTTTCAAACCCAGGAGAAAACAAGCCCTTTATCCGTTTGGGGTTAGGAAGAGGAGCCAGACCATAAAGGGATTTCCGTTTTCTCTGCGAGTTGTAACCCTTGTGAATTCTCTCCTCTAGATCACAAAGGGGGACGTTAGAGACAGACCTTCTCTGCCCTTCAAGTTAAAGTGACTTCTCTATAAAATTAATTAAAATGCTGTTACTGTATGCCTCACTAAGTTCCCACCTCCTCCAAGTACTTTCCATACAGAAACTCAAATGGATTAATATTTTAAGTCTAATTAAAAATAACTACAAAATAGTGTTCTGTCATGCCACAGTCGACATAGATCAACAATGAATTTCAACTTGAACTCTAGGGAAGAAAGATCTCAAATTATATGCCTGAATATGCAGTAAGTCTACAAATCATTCAGTCACAAGGTTTAGAAAGTACAGTAGGTACTCACATGAATAAGAAAATAAACAAAATGAGATTCTGTGTTACTGTCAAAGCCATAGAACGCCTGTTATTCACTCTGGCTATGTATCTACACAACCTAAACACCTAATTGAAAAATTAAAAATAAAATTCAGTGATTTTACCCATATAATATTGAGCAATTTTTAGAAATTTCCCTCCATCATAAAGACCGAAGTTTTTAGTTATAGGCATACCTCAAAGATATTCTGGGTTCAGTTGCAGATCACCGCAATAAAACAAATACCACAATAAAGTGAGTGACATGAATTTTCTCGTTTCCTAGTACATAAAAAAAGTGATGTTTAGGGGCTTCCCTGGTGGTGCAGTGGTTGAGAGTCCGCCTGCCGATGCAGGGGACATGGGTTCGTGCCCCGGTCCGGGAAGATCCCACATGCCGCGGAGCGGCTGGGCCCGTGAGCCATGGCCGCTGAGCCTGCGTGTCCGGAGCCTGTGCTCCGCAACGGGAGAGGCCACAACAGTGAGAGGCCCAAGTACAGTAAAAAAAAAAAAAAAAAAAGTGATGTTTACACTATACTATAGTCTGTTAAGTGTGCAATAGCATTTTAACCAAAATAATGATGTACATACCTTTAAAAACTATTGTACTGCTAAAACATGCTTACTGTCATCTGAGCCTTCAGCGAGTTGTAATCTCTTTGCTGGCAGAGGGTCTTACCTTTATGCTGATGGCTGAGGACTGATCAGGGATGTGGTTGCTGAAGGTTGGGGTGACTGTGGTAATCTCTTAAGAATAGGCAGCCATGAAGTTTGCCGCATCAGTTGACTCTTCCTTTCACTTGAACGATTAGAGGCTGTTTGGGGGTTCTTAATAGGCCTAATTTCATTACTGCTGTGTCTCAGGGAATAGGGAGGCCTGAGGAGAGGGGGAGAGATGGGGAACGGTGGGTCAGTGGAGCGGTCAGAACACAAACAACATGTATCGATGAAGCTGGCTCATGTAGGCATGGTTTATGGCACCCCCACTAAAATTACAACAGTAACATCATCACTGATCATCACTGATCACAGATTACCATGATAAATATAATAATAATGAAGATGTGTGAAATATTGTGAGAATTATCAAAATGTGACACAGAGACATGAAGTGAGCAAATGCTATTGGAAAAATGGCACTGATAGATTTGCTTGATGCAGGGTTGCCCCAAACCTTCAATTTGTAAAAAAACACACTATCTGTGAAGCACAGTAAAGTGAAGCACAATCAAGTGCAATAAAACAAGGTGTGTCCATGCTTATGTATATACAATGTTATATAAAAGTCTAATATGAGAGTTTTTTTTCCTGTTATTAGAAATAAGATATTTTCTTTTCCAGAACTGTTTCTGAAGAAAATGTTCTATTTAGGCCTAGTGATAATACAAAAATAACCTGGTACTTGTCTGGGGAGAAATGAAAGTTTTTCCGACTTGCAGCTTGGGTATATATTCAACTTACAAATTTGGAATAGCATATACTTAATGCCTAGAAATACCATCAGAAGAGGGATAAGACAGGAATAGATTTTAGATAAGTAGAACAGAATTCATAGGAAGCTAACATTCTAGACATTGCAGCCTCAGGAATGGCTTTGGTTTACAAAGTAACATTAAACCAATTTCTCTTTGGTAAAACTCTTAGAAATAAAGGGTACATATATTTGGGTTTTATGGTTCTGACCTTGATCCGGACAACAAGCAGCTTGGCAAAGCCTCCCCAAAAAAACAATAGAGTCCCATTTTTAAGGACCTGAAAGGGCCTCCGAGAGAACTTAAAAAAAAATACCCTCTATTTTCCTCTCTAATATACATGACATTCTGTATAAATTGACATCAAACCTCAGTTAAAAAGCCATAGTTTTAATAAAGAAAATTTGGATTCTGATAAGTCATAGGATAGCAATCTTACCCATGTTTCTGAAATTTGTATAACAAAATGAATCCAGTCTAAAAAAAGAGCAGCTATGAAGTTTATATCACGACTAGACTGTAATCCTTACAAAGCTTCCCAAAGGGTTGACATTCAATCAACAAAAATTGTCTTTGTTTCCTCTTGTTCTCATCAAAATGAAAATTTTTCCAAAGACTGGCATGTCTGCAACTGCTTCGCAGACTACAGTTCATTAAAAAACTGTAGATAAAATTCTTTCACTTAGAGCACGTCTGCTTTAATGCAGTGGGAGCTCTCTCACAGTGAAGGATGATCGTAATGAAAGAGACTGCATCTATACAAATTAACTTATGATTTCAGCATGTGGTTATTAGCCCACTAAAAATTTTAGTCATGAGATAGTTTGTCTCCATTGGACGTTTTATTGTCTTGTAGCTATGAGCATAGTGATAAAGAATTTCAGAAAAGGATGTCAAGTTAAAGTATCCCAAGGTATTTAAACAAAGAAATGTGCATCATGGCTTAGACAATAGTAGTTACATTTGATTTGATTGGAAAAAAAATGTTTTAAGTGTTTGAGTAATATCTGTGCCAGAATTGAAGAGGAAATGGCAAGAAGTCAAATTCATGTATCTGCATGAGCCGCTTGAGTTCTTCTTCACACACCAGGTATGAAGTAGAAGGAATATTGTCTCTTAAAAAGGGTTGCTATGTTTGTCGGTTTATAGAAAGGGCAACATAGAGTAGCTCATGGGGTTTAGAAGGGCAGCTATATATAGAATAAAAACCAGAAGCAAAATGTTTTATCTTTTCACTTAAGAATTATTGTCTCGTTGGTATCAATTTGCATAGTTGCGGTCATGTCAAGCAAAGGCTTTTCCCCATGGATTTACATTCTATGGTCAAGAAGTGACAAAGTGGAATATAAACCACAGGTTTGGTTTGGAGGATCGGGAGAAGGAGAGATGAGCAAAGAAGAGATACTGTTATTAAAACAAACTTAAGTGAGTAAGTGTTTTATTGTTAGATGTTCTCATACCTCTAGGCAAGGATTATTATAGTTGTATTTTAGTGTTTTGAAAATCTATTTGTTTGGCGACCTTAATTCCTAAAAACTCTTTACCAAATCTATTGTTTCAAAAGGCATTTTGGCCAAATCACTGTTCAGATATACTGGTGTTCCCCATCTAATTTCCTGGTGGATGGAGGTTGCCTGTGGACTGGAGAGTCGAGGACTGGGAGTAGCTATGGTCTCTGTACAAGAACAGAGAACTCCCATAGAGTGAAGAAAGTAGTGTGGGAAGCCCAAAGCCTTTACTGCACCAAGGAAAGGAATGATACCACCCTGTTTGTTGAATAGGTAGGAAAACATCCAAGCTATATGCTTTCAATCATTATTACTGACAGCTGTCAAAATTCCCATAAAATAAACCTTAAGAATACTGTTTATAAAACAGATTTAAGTGGCCTTAAATGTTCTTTAAGTCCAATTTATCATGAATAAACCCATACTGGGTTCATACACAATGCATTAATCATCAACCATATAAAATAAGCTACATAATAAAATTTAAAAAAATCTCAATTTACCAAAACGTTAACATGCTAACAACTACCAACTTTAAGTCACAGTGTAAAGATGAAATGAATAAAACACTAGAATCACTATACCAAACAATATAATTGAAGTTAAAATGCTATTTTCTTTGGTTCTTTTTGGAGAAGATAATAAGTTGTTTACTTTAATGCAGTGACATTTTATTTTGTGATTAATTTTAAAATAACATTGTAAAAACTACAAACTCATTTTAATTTGACAAGCATTTGGTAATTAATTTTCAAACAATGCTATGGGAACCCAGAAAGCACTCTTCCTTTGACATGTATTTTATAATTTATTTTAAAACAATGCTGCACAAATCTGCAAAGGCATAATTCATTTGGGAGTTCATTAATTATGCAAATGAGTTGCAATTAACAAATCTGTTCCGAGGATGGCATTTGCATAATAATGAACTTCATGTTTGTGACATTATTTAATAAGATACCTTTGTGCATTTTTAAACAAAACACTCCTGTGAATACTATATGATGAGACGGGGTTGAAAATGGACATCTAGTCAATGAGATTCAAAACTGTATCCAGAAAAATGTTGTTAAATAAACAGAATTATATGTAATTCAAATAATAAATATGGATATTCTTTTTAAAGCACAGGGGTTTTGATTAATCTCAGCTTCCCTAAATAGCATAAGACTTTAATTTACATTTATAAAGACCAATACACAAATCAGGCTAAAGCAAGATGAAACAAGGAAAACTAGAAATTTCATTTTAATATTTCAAGTGAAGGTAAGCCATACATTATATACACAAAACTCAAAACACACACCTTTTAGTAGCAAGGAAAATATAACATTGAGTCAGAAGATCCCTCCTTTCTCAGGGATTATGGCAGGAGACCCTGAAATTCAGCTGGCATTCATTTAGCCAATCAGTAATCATTTGTTGAGCATCTTCAATGGACCAAACTGTTCTTAAGTTAGGACAAATCAAAAAAAGAATAAGATGTATGTCTACCTTCAGGTGGCATGAAGCCTGAGGGACCTAGGCGTATAAACACTAAAAGCCAATGAAAGTTATCTTACAAAAGAGAGAAATGCAAAGTGTTACAGGAATACAGAAGGTAAGAATTACTCATTTTGGTGGATTTCAGGAAGGTGTCAAAGATAAAAAAGGGATGAAATGTTTTGAAGGATAGAAGGAAGTTCATCATTGTGGTAGAAGGCCAGTGTATTTGAGAAAAGGGAAACCACATATATAAAGTCATGAAATAGTGAAAGATGGCTATGTGCTTGAGAAAATGATAAGAAGGTCACTGTGGCTTGAAGGAGAGAGTATGGGTTGGGGAATAAATGTTTCTGGAGCAAGACTATTAGGAGCCTTAAGGATCCAGTTTGAAATTTTTGAAAGATAATGACAACAGTGTTATAGTAGATGGGTTTGGAAGAGACAAAGCCAACAGGTAATTTTCTCTGCAGCTGACCAGTAGCAGAGTGTCTTGAGTGTTGGGTGATGTGTATCCTGAGTATAGGGTGAGATCAGGTGAGTTTATAAGCAAAGTATTTGGCATTCCAAATCAGTGTGAGTCTGTGGTGACAATAACATTTTATGATTCTATGATATGTTTTCCCTAATTATTTGATCTTTACCTGTGCTTCTACCTTCTCTGGTCACATCTCAGTTTGAAACCATGAATCCCTTAGGAATTACTCCATGCCCCAACTGCACCAACTTTCTGCAGCTAAAAGAAGTCTTCCAAATGCAGTCTTGTCTATCTCTCGCTTAACTGAAGTCTACCGAAGCTTCCAAACTATATCCTCATGCCTTGGAGATAGAAGTAAATAAGTAACAGTGGATGAAACGGCAGAAGACAGTAGCCCTACTGGACAAGCAGACTGATAGTACCTTTAGAACCACCTGGCATCCCTTGCCAAGTTTTGTTCCAGAATCTCATGGTAAAAACAATGGTGAAAAGAATGTTCATGATACCGCCATTGAACAGCCTAACTCCACCTCAGAGGCAGGCTTTGGTTTGGTTTTGTTTTTATTTACTGATAGTTTATTTTCTTTTATTTGTTTTTAGCATGAGCATACCCACGTTTTTCGGCTTCAGTCTTTCAATACATCTTTTTTTCTTCAGTGGTGTACTCCTGCTGACAGTCAGCACGTCTCGTCATCTATCCCACAAAAGCCAAAATAGGGAGGTGGACATTTATTGCTTCTTGGCCAGCGAGCAGCCATTCTCTATTCTTATCATTCTTTCCTTCGGGGAATTGTCATTTCCCCATTGAGTGCAGTCCTTCCGCTCTGTTCCTTTCACTTGATTCCATTAGGCCTCGAACTGAATTTGGTCAATTAAACTCTCTCGGGCTTCCCTGGTGGTGCAGTGGTTGGGAGTCCGCCTGCCGATGCAGGGGACGTGGGTTCATGCCCCGGTCCGGGAGATTCCACATGCCGCGGAGCGGCTGGGCCCGTGAGCCATGGCGGCTGAGCCTGCACGTCCGGAGGCTGTGCTCCGCAACGGGAGAGGCCACAACAGTGAGGGGCCCGCGTACCACAAAAAAAAACCCCAAAAAACAAAACTCTTTCTCCTGGGACTGTGAATTTTGGTCAGTGTTGCAGGCACAGAAGAAATGTCCTTTTGTGGCAGCTGGACCAGGACCTGCTTGTTTCAAACCTGGTTGACTAGTTACCTCTCAAATTCCATGAGCTCTTCCACATCCTTCCATAAAATTCCCTTGTTGCTGTCATTAGTGAAAAACTCTAACTGAAGCAATATGGAATCACAAAAGGGTACTGTTCACCACCACTCCCTGAATAAGTTTTCTCTTGGGTTGGAAATCATCAGAACTTCTAAAAGGATATAAGAAAGCAATCCTAGGAAAATGATACTTTGAACAAATGAAGTATAAACCAAGGACTACAGGTAAAACTCTATGCTGTCAGTGGTAGTTTCTAATAATGGCGTTGATCCCTAGTAACTGGCCCCAGAGGTTGAAAACCTTTTAGAAGTTTACAGAGATACAGAGAATTCAACTCTGTCTGCTCCCTCCACCTTCATACCATCATCCCAACCTGGCTCTACCCCTGTGCCTTTAAGAGGAATAGACAAGCACGCCTGTATTGTGGCATCTTGAAAGTAGGAATGAGTAACTCAGCCAGATAGTAATGGTCTTAATGTTGAATACAAATATACTCATATCAGCTACAAGACCTTGAACATCAGGACCATTATATCTGCCCAGAACAGCTAACTAGCTAAAAATGACTTCTAGCTGTCTCTGAAATGCACCACATTTAAAAGTATAAAAGGAACAAAATTTTTTTTTTTTTTTTTTTGCGGTACGTGGGCCTCTCACTGTTGTGGCCTCTCCCGTTGCGGACCACAGGCTCTGGACGCGCAGGCCCAGCGGCCATGGCTCACGGGCCCAGCCTCTCCACGGCATGTGGGATCTTCCCGGACCAGGGCACGAACCCGTGTCCCCTGCATCGGCAGGCGGACTCTCAACCACTGCGCCACCAGGGAAGCCCAGAACAAAAATAATTTAAAAAATTATGGCAGTGTAGTAATTGCATTGGATATAGCCATTAAAGTAGCAATTATGTTTGTTTATATTTGACCCTGGAAGGAATTATATGACTTTATATACGGTAGATTATGGAATGAAATCTTCCTTCAGGCACCTGGATATTTTGAAATATTTGGATACTACGCATTGTGATAAGATATCATACAAAGAATTACTGAGAGAGAGAAAAGAAAGCATTGTTGATCAAAGTATTATGAGGGAAAGTACTGTTCTTGTACCATTTTTATTACAGTATATGTAGAAGGTGGCAGGAAACAGCTCACGACTCATGTATTTGTCTACTTTTGCCTTTCAAGCTTTAGTCAGGCTTTAGAATTCTTTTTTCTCTATTTTTGTTTCTCAGATCCTTGTAAAGCAGTCCCCGCATACTCGGAATGTTGCTGATGCTGTGCTCTCCACATGCCCAAAAACAATGAGGCAGTGGCCTTCCTTTTCCTGGGCAAGGATGTCAGCCATAATCTATTCTGAAGGACTTCCTTCTCATGTCCTTCTCCCTTTTGAAATCCAGTTGCCAGAAATGGTTAGTCTCTTGGAGTTAAACCAGGCTGCTGTCAGCAGGCATTTTTAAGTCGCTATCTGAGAGCTTCATGGAACATAAGCATTTTCTCTGGTTTAACTCTATCTGCATATGAGGCCAAAGGAGGTTTAGACTTGACTGTTACTAGGTGCGAGTTCATTTTTAAAAATTGTTGACTAACGTGTAGTGCCTGATTGTTTTCATCAGCAGTTCTTATCACCAACTACCTGGGGCTTCTGAGATTTGCTAATCTTTTCCTTTTTCTTCTTCTTTTTTTCTGTATCTAGCCTACAATATTCTGACTGATACAAAGGACTGATCCAGTTTTAGTGGTCTGTTATTCTGTGTCTTTTTTTTTTTTTTTTTAATTGCGGTACGCGGGCCTCTCACTGTTGTGGCCTCTCCCGTTGCTGAGCACAGGCTCCGGACGCGCAGGCTCAGCGGCCATGGCTCACGGGCCTAGCCGCTCCGCAGCATGTGGGATCTTCCCAGACCAGGGCACGAACCCGTGTCCCCTGCATCGGCAGGTGGACTCTCAACCACTGCGCCACCAGGGAAGCCCCTGTGTCTTTTTTGATGATGTTCCATGCCAAATGAATAGCAGTAACAATAACAAAACGTAAAGCAACAGTAGAAGAGAAACTATTGTTTTCTATGGCATTATTAATTCTTTTATTTTAAACAAAAGAATCAGAGCATGCCTTCTTATACTTTACAGTTAGAAGACATAATAGCTCAAAAGAGATTGTATGTTTCAAGGATCTTCGTACAGCCTTTCAGGGTTGCTTTAGTATCTGATGTGCTATTTACCGCCTTACTCAAGCAGACTGTAAATAGAACTTTAGGAGACAAATGCTTAGTTACTGGTTGGTTTTCCACGGTGATAGGATGCTTTATGTCCCTAAGCACTACCCATTTGGCCTTTACTCCCTCCCCTTCCCCCCAACTAAGGCTGGCAGTGTTGAGTCTCAGAGCCATTTTGCTAAGCTGGTAGCCCTCTAGGGCTCTGTGACTAAGTCTGTTAAGACAGGATTAGGAGTCATTACATACATGCTCTATGGTGTGGAGTTTCCACCTCATATCAAAGGGGTATCAATGGTGAAGAAAGAAGAGATGAAAATATACTGTTTTCAGAAGAGAAACATGCTCAGGAGATGGCTAGCTACTTCACTGGGAGGCAGTATAACTTCATGATTAAGACCATAGACCGGTCCAGGGCTCAGTTCCTAGCTGTACCATTTAAAAGTGGCTCCCTAACCTCTTCAGTTTCCTTATTCATGAAGCAGAGATAATAATAACACCTACTCTTCAGGGGTACAAGATATCTTGTACCTATATACTCTCTTTCTCTCTCTCTCTCTCTCTCTCTCTCTCTCTCTCTCTATATATATATATATATATATATATATAATCTGTAAAAGAACTGTAAAAAGTACTTTGAACAGTGACTGGAACAGATTTTATTAAATAGGAATAATGTCATTATTATTATCATGTCCTGTCATATGTAATTCTGTATATAATGAGAAACTGAAGGTCATCCAGCCCTTCCCAGTAATCGCAAAATTGAAATAATACTTATCCTCCTATCACCTTGGATTGAATCCATGTAATAGAGAACCTGCAATAATACTTTGACAAGAGTTGATTTCTTTCTCATATAGAAAGAAGTCTGGAGTTAAGCAGCCCAGGCCGTGTAACAGCAACACTGTTGTCAGGAATCCATGATCCTTTCATTTTTTGACTCCCATTCCATCCTCAAGTTTACCTCGTAATTCCAGATGGCAACCAGAGCTCCTTTCGTCACATCTGCAGTCCAGACATCAGGAAGAAAGGACAAAAAGTTAAACGTCCATGTTCAATAAATTCCCTTTAAGCAACTACCCAGAACTCTCTCTTATCTCATGGTCATTTGGCCACCTAACTGCAAGGGAGGAAGAAAAGTGTCATCTTTAGGTTGCTTGCATTTCTACCCCAAGTAAAAATGTATTCCCGGAAGGAGAGAATGGATATTGGATGGTATCTCACAGTCTCCAGTCCTTCTTCAGGGTCAGTGGGAGGGGTCAGAAGTTCTATCTAATCATAAATGCATAACCTTGAACTACTCAAGAACTGATCCTAGGCCCAAGTGTGAGCCTAGGCTTTCTTTACATGCCACCACTTTTACTGACTTAATTGATCTAGGAATAAAAGTGTTATAGAGGAATGACCATAATATAAAGCAGAGAACCAAAAGATTGTACACTTTATAAATCAATGACCCCTTTGTACTCTTCAGCCATTTCATGATGGGTGTTTTTCTCTATACTGTACAGAGCATTTGGCCTCATTGACTCTTAGCAAGTTATAAATTAGCCTATTCATCCTATAGAGAAAAAGTGATAGTCACTCAAATGTAGTACATTCTGTGTACTTTTTATTTGAAATGCAATAATGTTTAAAAAGAATATATTTACTCACACAATTATGTCATCAGCTTATTGAAAGTATCCACAGAGTTAAGAATATACATTAACTGATGTAGTTGCAAAATACCAACAATCATTTTTTCCTAAATACTCATAAGTGCTGAAAATTTAGCTTAATTCTTCTTAGCTAAATAAACAGCCAAAATGTTGCTTCATTTAGATTCAAACATATAATCTGAAAACAGACTTCAATTCTACCCTTTTCATGAAGGATGTTTGGGACCAGGAAAAAGGGGTAAATTTTAAAATTTAATTATCAGGAAGGACTTTTAACATTTTATTATTTTTATTTGTCCTATGTACATATCTACAAACTATCTTTTGAGAAAGGGTGATTCAGTTTTTAAAATTTGTTACTTGTGGTGTCAAATTAGT
Organism: Aethalodelphis obliquidens; assembly: GCF_003676395.1. NCBI lineage: Eukaryota > Metazoa > Chordata > Mammalia > Artiodactyla > Delphinidae > Aethalodelphis > Aethalodelphis obliquidens. The sequence goes on along the minus strand of NW_020837946.1, from coordinate 51,599,970 downwards.
TATTCAAGGATTATGCATTAATGGATGAGATGTGTTGTGAAAGTGATGAAGAACAATGTGCACATTCTTAGTTCTGGTTATAATAATGTTGGGAAACAATGCATTCATTTCATAGCAACACAATTAGAACTCAAACTGTGACTCTGAATGAAATGAAAAAATAAAACAGCCTACTTCTACAAAGAACTTGAAGGAATTATTTTGACTATTTGTTTCTGAAGATCCAAAAGATGGGGAGGGGGAAAAACTGTCACCCTGCAATGGAAATCAGGTTAAGAAGCAAACATGAACAAAAGAGCAATTGACATTGAAGAAAATCTCATAAAGGAGATCATGAGTTCAGAAGTCAAAGGCCTTCACTGAAGACAGGGTCTCTTTGCTTCCAGAGGCTCCACCACCTTGTGCTTCCCCAACAAAGGGCTCTCCTTTGACTGGATCACCATTCTTCCTTCTGTGACCCTACATCCTTTCCCTGAAACTTAGTCTGACCTCCCTTTCAAAAGGGAAAACACTTAGCTCCCCAGAATCTCTCTTAACCTAGGTCTATAGGTTAGAAATTATCCAGGAAATTTCTTTTGACCTAGAGTTCACATATTCTGGAAAACCCCACTGTATTGTAAGAGACCCCTTTAAAGTCTGAAAATTCAATGAAGTGTGATATTGTCAGATGCTTGAAGACAGGTGGAGTATTTTCTGATTTCAGGGACACATAACTCCGTACCCTTTATAATCTAAGTAATCAATAGAAATTCAATAGAAACTGAACAAGTAGAGCTTGTTATTTTGAATAATACTAACTCAGGGCCTTTCAGATGTTGACTGGTCCAAAATGAAACTTTCTCTTACAAGGAAAGGCATATCCTCCCTGTAACAAAGGCTGTTTTCAAAAGTCACAGGACCAGCACTGTTTAACAGACCATCTAGGACAGCTGTATAAATTCAACAGTGACATAATTAGACATTCCACAGTGCTGTCATTTGATATGAGGTGCCCAGACAAGGTCTCTGAAGCAGTGAAACAAGGGTCGGTAACACAAGGAAGAAAAAAAGGGTGAATGGAATGAGTAATACTGAATGGAATTAAGATTCTGCACTTGCTTCACCAAAGATTTATACTCAAGAAAATCCCAGACCTGAAGAAAGTAGGGCCTGGAAAGTTGGAAAGCTTTCAGAGATGGGAACATGTGTGAAGCTGCCAAATGGGTCATTGTTTCTAGAAATGCTGTGTCCCAAGATGACGGCAAACTTCTTTTTCAGACAACTGGCGTTCATTTCTGCGATTGCTCCGGGACGTCCTTCTTTCTTGATTTGTCCAGAATATGTTCTGTCTGACAAGGCTGGAGAGAAATCCACATGTGTTGCCAAATTGAAGACTGTGACTGTCTGGGAGGTTTTGTATTTTATGAAAATCATTTTCATTTGGTAGATGTTACTATAGTACTTAGAGAAGGAAGAAGAAATAGGTCAGGTTGAGCATTTTGTCCAGCCATCAGTTCAGAAACCTCGGAACGCATAGGTTGTAAATAATTTCCTGTTAATGAGCTCTTTTTCTTTAAGTTCAAAGCACTCATTTCTTATTTGTATATTTTAGTTGTTTTTCACCCTGATGTTTCTTAAAAGGAAGATCTTTCCAGTTGTGTGTGCCTTTGATAAACATCTGTTAGATTCGGGTTTTGTTCTCTTTTGATTCATTGGCTTTATCAGGGGTAGTTGGAAATGGTTTGGCGTAGAGCTACTCGTTATTTTCCAAAGACTCGTCTCTGGAAAATTTACATGTTGTCTTTCCCTATGTCCTTGCAATCCCTTCACTCCTACACCTACCCCAGCCAGCTGTTTTCTGTGTCCCTGTCTTAATTAAAGGCTTTACCATTTACACAAAGCTGGGAGTCATCCTCTATCATATCTGTTTTACCCCACATGCAATCAGTCACCCAGTCTTGACAGTTCTGCTGCAGAGATGTCTTAAAATCTGTTGCTTCTTCTTCTTTCTGGTTGTCTGTTTATGAGGCTCCTGAAATGACTTTTTAAAAAAAATTTTTATTGGCATATAGTTGATTTACAATGTTGTGTTAGTTTCTGCGGTACAGCAAAGTGAGTCAGTTATACACACACATGTATGCACTCTTTTTTAGATTCTATTCCCATATAGGCCATTACAGAATACTGAGTAGGGTTCCCTGTGCTATACATTAGGTTCTTATTAGTTATCTATTCCATGAATAGTAGTGTGTATATGTCCATGTATGCATTGGCGTGCATGTATCCGTTTGAATTATGGTTTTCTCTGGATATATGATCCAGCAATCCCACTCCTGGGCATATATACCGAGTATATCCTGAAATGCTTTTCTATAATTACCCCGCACTCCCTCTCTTCTTCCTCTCCCACTTTCCTCCCCCACTCCTTCTGGCCACTGTAGACAATACCTACAGAGTTGTTTCTCTGGTTAAGGCTTCCGTTTGTCCCCAGTTGCCTGCATGGTGAACTCCGCAGTCACTAGTAAGGCACCAATGCTACTTCTTATCCTCCCTCAGTTCATCTTTCCAGCCTCATCCCCTGCCACATCGTCCCATGCCCTCTGCTTCTAGCCACTGACCATCTCACTATTCTCTAAAATTCTGTGCCTTTTACTGTTCTGTATCTCCACACATGCAGACCTTGAACCTTGAAAGCCCTTCCTCATTTTCTCTGCCATGCCATTTTTTACTACCACCCAGTCCAGGTGTCTCTACCACTATGCTTTTCCCTGAAATACCAGGTAGAGCATGCTGGTCCGTGAAGTCTGTTGAAACCTGCATTATAGTATGTGCCATGTTTTGTTGGAATCACCTTTCTACATGGCTGCCTCTGAGTATTTTGAGAGCTCTATAATGGCAAAAACTGTGTTTTATTCATCTTCTGATCCCTACTTCCAGGCACAGGAGCTGGTGCAAAGCAGGAGCTTGGAAAGTTTGTTTACCAAATGATTCTGTAAGGCAGGCATTTCAGACTGCTGTAAGCTTTAAGAAGAGCAAGTTGTCTGTCAGCATTCTCTGAGAAAACCCTATACATGGGCAATGAATTTTAGCAGCAAGGAAGTTCTGCATGAAATCATCACATGGAGCTACAATAGCAGGGTCTTAAATGGGATCATACCCTGCTAACATTTGTCCATCCACCCATCCACTCATTCAACAAACATTTTTGAGTATCCACTCAGTGCCAGGCACTATACTAGATGCATCAGCTATAGCAGCTGTGGGGAAAGATTGAGTAGCCTTTATAGGCATACTGGGAAACTCAGCTAATTCTCCCAGCACTATTCTTTAGGAAAATGAGCAATAGATTATGTATGTGTGTATATTACACACACACACACACACACACACACACACACACGGCCTGGAAGAAGGTAGGAGAAGGCACAATAAGATGATCTACCAGCAAGCCTAGGATCCAAGGTGCACCTTCCTTTTTTTTTTTTTTTTGTGGTACACGGGCCTCTCACTGTTGTGGCCTCTCCCATTGCGGAGCACAGGTTCCGGACGCGCAGGCTCAGCGGCCATGGCTCACGGGCCCAGCCGCTCCGCGGCATGTGGGATCCTCCCAGACCGGGGCATGAACCCGTGTCCCCTGCATCGGCAGGCGGACTCTCAACCACTGCGCCACCGGGGAAGCCCCAAGGTGCAGCTTTGAAGAGAGATTTTAGTCTCTCCATCTGTATTTCTTCCCAGCCTCACAGGGAGAAAAATCAGTAATGAATTAGAGATTGAAGCATCTTATTTTTTTATTTTTTGAGTAGCCACACACCATTGGTATCCATCTTCTAAATACTAATCTCAGTGCTGAGAAACATGGCATTACTTTAAAAAACAAAGTTGCTTTTTATAAAAATCAGGGCAGTGGTCAACCAAGAGAGATGATAAACCCAATCCTTACCGGCAGACCTAATAATGATCAGTCAGTTGCATGCTATTTCGCAGCTGATACCTCTTCCAACAACAGCAAAAAAAAAAAAAAAAAGGAAAAAATGATACTAATTGCAAAAGTTTCACAGATGTCTGCAGCAGTTGACCAGAGCTCCTGGGTTATTGCTTGTCAGACTATTAATGGGTTTGGCTAACCATGACAGTCATTACTTTTCCCCCTCCTGTGAGCTACTTTCTGTGTAATTTATGCATAGGTTTTGCCAAGATTTGACAACTTTCAGGATATTAACATAAAATTAGACTGTAGAGCTGAATAATGGGTGGCTTTAAAATTAGCTGTGGTGAAAACCAATCAAACAGAATTGGCTATTCCTTTGCATTGCTGCTAAGTTTATTATTATTGTTTTTCTGCATATAAGAGTTCATGTCAGCAATTCTGCACAGATTAGAGGAAAGAGGAGGGACTGAGAAGGGCATGATATCCTATGACCTTGGAGAAAGGGTTCTTTGTAACACAGGCAAGCTCCCACTAGATAGAATGCCTGACAAGGGCTTAAACGAATTTGTGCAGCCACCATTCCTGAAATTCACCAAAGCACACCCACATTTTGAAGCTCATCCGAGAGGAGAACTTTTCCTTTGCCATCTCTCGGTTCCACACAGCTTGCTCCGTGAATGCCATTACAGAATGTGTTGTGCGTGTTAATAAGCCAGGACATCTGGTAACCAGCTTTTTTCTGATTCATTAACTGACTCTGCTTCTGTGGCCAGGGGGGATGAGAGGAGAAACTGGAAGGTTTTGCTTTCAGCAAATGGGCACTTGATTTACGCCTTGCTGCCCAGGACTTGCCTCAACTTTTAAACTTTACCCTAAGGTTAGCACTGAAATGCAGGCAACCTTTGGTGAACAGTATCTTGTCCCATATAGAAAAGAGATAGTATTTAAATCAGTCCGTATAGTCTGAGAATGCAGGAAGGAGGAAAGGAATCTGAGAAATCTTATAGCCTAAGTCCTATTTTAAAGCAGGAGATAAGGGAAGTGAAGAATTTGCTTAGGATCACACAGGTATAGTGGTGGCAAAGCCGGGACCAGACTCCAGGTCTCTTGAACCCACTAACTTTTGCTTTTTTATTTGCCTTCCTGTTGCTTTTGAGGTCACCAAGCATTGCTTTACTTTTCTTTTTTTGACCTCCATTCATATGCCTTTAGAATATTCCAGCAGGTACTGAATTCGTCCTCCTGTCTTCTCTAATAAGTGATTAGGGACCCATTCAAGTGTAGATAAAAGGTACTTAGGGATAGTTAATTTAAACTTCTGAAGAATGGACAACTTCAATCCAGGTTTTGAACAACCCTAGGGAATAGAATTAACTAACTAGAATACAATGAGAAAACTCTAATGGAAAATAGAGCAAGGTTATGAAAACCTCCCAATGATCAAGGTGTTTAAAATTAAAAAAAAAAACAGTATTATCCCATCAGAAAGTGTTTTTTGTTAACCTTCTTATTGAAGTAAATCAGGTCCAAATGCTCGAGGGAGTGATAGAGTAAAGGAAGTCTGACTTGACGGTACATGTTGGGAGATGAAATAGACAATGAAGTTTCCATATGTTGTTTTTATGCGGTAATTAGAAACTGTCACACACCGTTTCATTTTTTCATTTCCTTGGGCTTATTTGCATGTTGGAACTTCCTTTGGAGCAGAATGGAGAGCATCATACTGGCAAACTGGCCCCCAGCTGAAATGAGCAGTGGCTCGTGGGTGGGCTCCCCACCTCTAAGGCAGGAAGGAAGCCAGAGGCAGGTAGTGTCAAGGCACAGAGGACAGCTAAGCTGTGAGCGGTGCAGCTGCCCTGGACATCTTTCATACGGCACCTCATCCTGCCTGGGTCGAATGCTGATCGAGCCCTCTAATTGGTCTTCATGGAACACTTTGCTTCCCTAAGCTGATCTCCTTTTTACAGCACTTTCATTTCATCCCAATTATCTTTCCTTTTCTATTTGCCTGGGCAGACTTGAAGGCAGGTACCCTATCTTTCCTATTGCCAGGCACAATATGGTTCCCATGGGTCTTTAGCAAATCTAAATAAATAAGCTTTTCATGTCTGCATCCTTATATTTTCTATCTTTTTACAAATCTTTGGCATTGTAAAAAAAAAATACAAAACCAGAATAGACTTAGCAGTTTTCATTTAATGAGGACTGTGACTAGATGTAAACTCCAGAACTCTTTTGAATGTCAATTGTGTTCTAAAAATTTGCTGCTTTCTACTACTAAGCTGTTACTAGTGAACTGAGAAATTCCAGGAAGCTGGAGGTAGAAAGAAACTTCATTTGTCTAAGATGAATTATCTTTCTGGACAGCCATGCAACTAACTTCTTAAATGACCTAGGACCATAAGAAGAATTGAATTACATGGGCATGGTTTGACTTATGACACAGTAAAAGAATCTCTAAAAATCATATGGTTGGGCTTCCCTGGTGGCGCAGTGGTTGAGAGTCTGCCTGCCGATGCAGGGGACACGGGTTCGTGCCCTGGTCCGGGAAGATCCCACATGCCGGGGAGCAGCTGGGCCCGTGAGCCATGGCCACTGAGCCTGCGCGTCCCAAGCCTGTGCTCTGCAATGGGAGAGGCCACAACAGTGAGAGGCCCGCGTACCGCAAAAAAAAAAAAAAAATTGTTGTCAGAATGCAATTCCTTGACAAGTTTAAAATGCCATCTGAATTAAATCCTTTAACTAAATCAGTTCTTTAAAAATAAGGAGAAGCATCAAGAAAAAATTAAAAAGAAACTTTAATTGATCCCACCTCCAGAGGCAAGCATTATTACTATTTATCCTTTGCTTTTTTGAGTGTGACTATACATATCTTTAATATAAATTTTTCACAGAAAGATGAGTAATTATGCAGCTAGTACTTTTCTGGCATAAAAGACACCAAGAACATTTTTTCAGGACAAATATTTCTACTACATCATTTTAATGTCTATATAGTGTTGTAGCACATAGGCATCACGTATTTCATTTAGGCAATCTCCTTTTCTTTAGATACCTGGATTGTTTTAAATTATTTCTTATTATAATCACTGTGATGATCATTATTGAATATCCATCTTAGGTATATCTTTATTTCCTTGGGATACATTTTCAGAAGTATAGACATGCTTAGCAGAGACTATGCCCATTTTTAAGGCTTTTGATACATATTGCCATTTGCCTTCCAGAAAAGTTGTATTAATTTAGAATCCCACCAGCGGAGCATGAGGCCCTTGTTTCCTTGCTCCCCTGCCAACACTCAGCATTATGGTTCTTTTTAATCCTTGCTAATCTGAATAGTGAAAAATGGTGTCTCTTTGTTGTTGTAATTAATTCATTCTTGAAACCAGCATTTCTGAAGACAGCATGGCACCTACTTGCTCCTGTACATGGTTGACTACGTCAGTAGTTATACATAGAATTCATTATTACTTGTATTTTATAGTACTGTCATGGTTTTATAGCAGGTAGAACCAACCTGTTTAGACCACAAGGCTGCGTGATCTCCTGGAAAATAGAGATTTATATAAATAAAGCATGGGGGCTGTCTTCTTCCTTTGTGCCTGGGACAATACAAAAGGCAATAAAATTTTTTTTTAACATCTTTATTGGAGTATAATTGCTATACAATTGTGTGTTAGTTTCTGCTTTATAACAAAGTGAATCAGTTATACATATACAGATGTTCCCATATCTCTTCCCTCTTGCGTCTCCCTCCCTCCCACCCTGCCTATCCCACCCCTCTAGGTGGTCACAAACCACCTAGCTGATCTCCCTGTACTGTGCGGCTACTTCCCACTAGCTATCTATTTTACGTTTGGTAGTGTATATATGTCCATGCCACTCTCTCACTTTGTCACAGCTTACCCTTCCCCCTCCCCGTATCTCAAGTCCATGTTCTAGTAGGTCTGTGTCTTTATTCCTGTCTTACCCCTACGTTCTTCATGACCTTTTTTTTTTTTTTTCTTAGATTCCATATATATGTGTTAGCATACGGTATTTGTTTTTCTCTTTCTGGCTTACTTCATTCTGTATGACAGTCTCTAGGTCCATCCACCTCACTACAAATAACTCAATTTCGTTTCTTTTGATGGCTGAGTAATATTCCATTGTATATATGTGCCACATCTTCTTTATCCATTCATCTGTCGATGGACACTTAGGTTGCTTCCATGTCCTGGCTATTGTCAATAGAGCTGCAATGAACGTTTTGGTACATGACTCTTTTTGAATTATGGTTTTCTCAGGGTATATGCCCAGTAGTGGGATTGCTGGGTCTTATGGTAGTTCTATTTGTAGTTTTTTAAGGAACCTCCATACTGTTCTCCATAATGGCTGTATCAATTTACATTCCCACCAACAGTGCAAGAGTGTTCCCTTTCCTCCACACCCTCTCCAGCATTTATTGTTTCTAGATTTTTTGATGATGGCCGTTCTGACCGGTGTGAGATGATATCTCATTGTAGTTTTGACTTGCATTTATCTAATGATTAATGATGTTGAGTATTCTTTCATGTGTTTGTTGGCAGTCTGTATATCTTCTTTGGAGAAATGTCTGTTTAGGTCTTCTGCCCATTTTTGGATTGGGTTGTTTATTTTTTGTTATTGAGCTGCATGAGCTGCTTGTAAATTCTGGAGATCAATCCTTTGTTGATTCATTTGCAAATATTTTCTCCCATTCTGAGGGTTGCCTTTTGGTCTTGTTTATGGTTTCCTTTGCTCTGCAAAAGCTTTTAAGTTTCATTAGGTCCCATTTGTTTATTTTTGTTTTTATTTCCATTTCTCTAGGAGGTGGGTCAAAAAGGATCTTGCTGTGATTTATGTCATTGAGTGTTCTGCCTATGTTTTCCTCTAAGAATTTGATAGTATCTGGCCTTATATTTAGGTCTTTAATCCATTTTGAGTTTATTTTTGTGTATGGCATTAGCGAGTGTTCTAATTTCATACTTTTACATGTAGCTGTCCAGTTTTCTCAGCACCACTAATTGAAGAGGCTGTCTTTTCTCCACTGTATATTCTTGCCTCCTTTATCAAAGATAAGATGACCATATGTGCGTGGGTTTATCTCTGGGCTTTCTCTCCTGTTCCATTTATCTATATTTCTGTTTTTGTGTCAGTACCATACTGTCTTGATTACTGTAGCTTTGTAGTATAGTCTGAAGTCAGGGCGCCTGATTCCTCCAGCTCCGTTTTTCTTTCTCAAGATTGCTTTGGCTATTCGGGGTCTTTTGTGTTTCCATACAAATTGTGAAATTTTTTGTTCTAATTCTGTGGACAATGCCAGTGGTAGTTTGATAGGGATTGCATTGAATCTGTAGATTGCTTTGGGTAATAGAGTCATTTTCACAATGTTGATTCTTCCAATCCAATATCACTGATGAACATAGATGCAAAAATCCTCAACAAAATACTAGCAAACAGAATCCAACAGCACATTAAAAGGATCATACACCATGATCAAGTGGGGTTTATTCCAGGAATGCAAGAATTCTTCAATATATGCAAATCAATCAATGTGATACACCATATTAACAAATTGCAGGATAAAAACCATATGATCATCTCAATAGATGCAGATAAAGCTTTTGACAAAATTCAACACCCATTTGTGATAAAAACCTGCAGAAAGTAGGCATAGAGGGAACTTTCCTCAACATAATAAAGGCCATATATGACAAATCCACAGCCACCGTTCATCCTCAGTGGTGAAAAACTGAAACCATTTCCACTAAGATCAGGAAGAAGACAAGGTTGCCCACTCTCACCACTCTTATTCAACATAGTTTTGGAAGTTTTAGCCACAGCAATCAGAGAAGAAAAAGAAATAAAAGGAATCCAAATCGGAAAAGAAGAAGTAAAGCTGTCACTGTTTGCAGATGACATGATACTACACATAGAGAATCCTAAAGATGCTACCAGAAAATTACTAGAGCTAATCAATGAATTTGGTAAAGTAGCAGGATACAAAATTAATGCACAGAAATATCTGGCATTCTTATACACTAGTGATGAAAAATCTGAAAGTGAAATTAAGAAAACACTCCCATTTACCATTGCAACAAAAAGAATAAAATATCTAGGAATAAACCTACCTAAGGGGACAAAAGACCTGTATGCAGAAAATTATAAGACACTGATGAAAGAAATTAAAGATGATCGATGGAGAGAGATACCATGTTCTTGGAAAGGCAATAAAATTTAAAAGCCATACTTTGCTTGGTGCTGAGGGAGAAAGGAATGAGATGGTTGAAAGATGACAGTGCTATTGGTCAGCCCAGTGAATGTCATCCATTGGCTATAGCACAACTGCTAGAGGTGACTGTGTTGGTATCTGTAACATGTTGATGTGTGAGGTGAAAAAAATGAATCCCATTCCTCAGGGGAGTCCTGCATATGTCAAGTATATTGTCTCATTAAGCCAATCCATTTATCAACCCACTGAATGCCAATTAAATTGCACAGGATGGTGCAGGTATATGGTGGGCTATTGGTGCCAAACTTTATTGCAGCTGAGCTTTTCTGGCGCAGTATGTTCCACCCAGCAAAATGGCAGGCATGTCAAAGCCAAATTAAATGTTCTTGAAATAATGCCTTTAAAGAGGACGAAATGCCGCAACCTGGCAGAAGAGAATGTGAAATGTAATGTCAGTTCTTAGCGTACTTTTAGTTCCAATGAAGATGTCAAGGCTCAGATCCAGCCAGTGCCAAATGTCTTCACAGCGTGCAAATTAGATCAGTGTAATTTCATCAGGAGAATGATCAGACTCTGCTGTAGTTATGGCTGAATTCACTGCTTCTGCCGAGGGCTGGGCTGAGGACCATGGGGCCCAGCTGAGCTTGCACTGCCATCCTCAGAACGAGAGAGAACCTGATTTAATGCAATGTTCTCTTGATGCCATTGTTGAAAGTCAGCCCCACCTCTCAGACACATTGCTAAATGAGCATCTAACAGAGATTACAATGATTTTGTTTGGAATTTTTAAAAAATCTGTTTAGTGAAAATTAAACCCCGAGTAAGTGAAATACTAAGCCAGCTGCCAGGAGGGTATTAGAAGCAGAAGAGCTTTATGTTTGTGATTAAACATGAAATTTGTATGAAAACATGTAGGTATTGGTATTAAATACTTAGAGTATTCAAATTTCAGATATGTTTGGAAATATATATATATAATCTAATTCTTTGATATAATGATAAATATTCTTAAGAGGCACTAGAGGTAAATAAATTGCTAATGCAAAATAAAGATTACTGAAGATCTCTAACTAAAAAACAGATGCCCAATAAGAATGCTGTGACTAATTTTCAGTGTTAAGTATAGGAGAAATGGGTCAAGGTATATATCTTGGAAAGTAAACTGCAAGTGGTTTAACATTTGGAATAAATTGAAATAAACTGATTTTATCATGAGGTCACTTTTCACCATAAAATTGTTTCCTGTTTTGAAGTTTTGTACCAGAGCAATAGTATCAGGATTCCTTTTTGAATTTGTTGCCATATCCCCAGTAAAGAAAAAGAAATCCTAGCGCTTGGGTGACATTCCCAAGAGCCTCTAGAGAACTTACAGTGTTTCATGTTTAAAGAAGTTGTGGTTGATTTTCAGCCTTTTCAAACCATATACATTCTGCTAATACAGTAATAACGCACTTTCTTTTAATTCCTATTTGCCTATTTTAAAATGTTCATTGTATGATCTTTAAAAAAATATATTAACAATGCTGATTAATGAAGAAGGAAATGTAAAATACCCATAATTCACTATCCAGACATAACAACGCCAATACTTTTATATATTTGTTCTAGTCCTGAGTCAGTATACACCTGATTTTTTTTTTCAAGTTGGGGTTCTGTTGTTTATATAGTTTTGTCTTCTGCCTTTAATATATCATGAGCATTTTTCTATGCCAGTTAAACAGTTTTAAAAATGATTTTAATGCTGCAGAATACTCTATTGGGTGTAACATCCCCAGTGATTGGATATTTGTATTATTATTTAGTTATTTACCTTCACAGTGAACATCCTTACAAATACATCTTTGTCCATATCTAATTAGTGTCTTTGGACAGATTTCTAAGAGGTGGAATTACTGAGTTAAAGCTATGAGTTTTCAAAGTTCTTATTATTACCATGCTACTTCTCAGAATCTATCTATAAATCTACAATTTATAGCGCCAAGAAAAACAGTACCTTTACAGAATCAGATACCTAAAACAATTCGTTTTTATATTCCAACAGCTGTATTATGACTTCTACATGTCAAACCTTAAATTTCATAGAAATGGGATGAAGAATAGTTCACAGCACTCTAAAACTACCTGAAATCTGAGAATAAGACTATGGCTGCCCTCCTTCTCTTATTATTCACACTAAAGATATATGTGTACCCTCAGTTACTGGAAAATAATATAATTGATTGGTACAATTAACTTAGAACATGCTTAAAGTCAACGAAAAATTATCCCAAGGCTTGAAACTATTTTGACATTCTCCCAGTATATTTAATTGGTATAGAAAAGCCAATTATTTACTAAAAGCTACTGTTAAACTTTGAATTACTTTTCATTCCTATATATCTTTTCAGCATCATTTAGACTGTGTACTGTGGAACTTTCTTTCCTGTTTTATTTTAGCAATAGGCACAAGACCCAAGGCTATCTCTGGGGCTTGCCAAGACCCAGATGCCAAGCCTTGGAACACTCTAGTAGCAATATCTGTCCTTTTGGTGAGCTCTGTGGGCACTTGTGCACTCAGCTTGGTACTGCCTCTGAGGATGTTATACGGTCAGTCTACTGGTATTTGGGCTGGGTGCTCTCTGAGGAAACATTTGCCTTTCTGCTCACTTTGAATATGTAGCAGATAACATTAGAGCTATTAATTATGTAGAAAAATAATGTTTTCTACACAAAAGCATTTGTTTTAAAATCTTAATTGTTTAATTGCTAGTGTCTCATTCCAACCTAGTTTCCAGCTGTTTGTGAATTTTTTCAGGAGTCAAGAGAGACACTGACTATTTCAGTCCTGGAAAAATTTTGAACAACTGCACCAAATTCATGGAAAGTGGCCAGATTTGCATTCAGGAGTGGCTCTTACAATTTATGATAGTTGAAAATAATTATTGATACCTCCAAGATGCTTCCTCAAAAGTGTTTCCTAATTTACTGTGTTCAGAGTATTTTCTAAATGAAAACCATACTCTGACCCACTATGATAATTGGTTTCCTGTCATTAGATGACTAAAGATCTGTTTTAATGTCTTTTTCAATCAAGAGATTGAAATCCGTGTTCAAATAATACCAGTCATTTATTTAAAGTTATTATCAATTTAGCATAAAGAGTAATCCCAACTGTTTTCCTTTTTGAGTATGCAAGATTAGTCAGAAACAAGAAAAAATGCAATTAAATTAACATATTGCCTCCAACAATTTTTAATTTTTCAAGTGAAAAGATAAAAATGCATTTATGAATATTTTGCCTAGTATATGGAAAATAAGATCTAATACCGCATCAAAACACATGGACTTCTTCAGATAAATCTTTATCCTATTATTTTTAGAAATTGCTAGATTTTAGCTCCTTAATAAACATTTTATCATGAGTTTATGAAAATGTAGTTCATTTTCATTGATAATGAAGTATTCAAATTTTCACACTTCTTTAAAAGTATATTTTCCATAAAAGTTTAAAATCAGAAATTTGTTTCCATTTATTTTGGGTTTTTTTTTTAACATCTTTATTGGAGTATAATTGCTTTACAATGGTGTGTTGTTTCTGCTTTATAACAAAATGAATCGGTTATACATATACATATGTCCCCATATCTCTTCCCTCTTGCATCTCCCTCCCTCCCACCTTCCCTATCCCACCCCTCTACGTGGTCACAACGCATTGAGCTGATCTCCCTGTGCTATGCGGCTGCTTCCCACTAGCTATCATTTTTAGTCTTTTTTAAAGAGAACGTTATTTATATAATCTTTGAGTTAAAGTACTAAATGAGTGATTAACATTTTCTACCATAATTTGAAATTGTGCACATATAAATGTCTTTTTTCTGCAGTGAAATCAGAAGAACTTCCTATTAGATATCAGTTGAATATTTATCCACCTTTCAAAAGAAGTAGGAAAAATCCCTGCTACAAAGACCATTTAAATGTGGTTTCTCTAATATCTAAATGATTAATAAGATTGAGGATCAATTTGATAGAATGTGGATAGACAGTTCCCAGGTAAGCCCAGTGCAATGAAAATTGTTGATTGGGTAGCAAAATGGTAGCCATTGATCATTTGAAGGCATTAGGTTTTGGTGTCTCTGTTTTATTATAAAGGGGATAATTTCTTTTTAACTGTGGACTTTGGAAACAACCCAGATTAGCCCAAGTGATTTGGGTTAATGTATCCTGTTTTGCAAAACTATCAATTTGAATAAAACTATAACTAATTACCGTATGAACCAGACAACTAAGAGAGGTCTTTTGGTTTGCATTTGGCACCAGGCTCAGACTCAACAATGATACAAAAACTACTGAACCACATTTAACTTTGCTCCTTTCTCTTCAAACCTGTACTTTCTTTCACTTCTTAAATATGTGCTCTCATCTGTTTCTTGTTCCTATGTACAGGGTCTAAAATCTTCCAGCCAAGGCATCTTTCCGTTAGAGAGAGGACCCAACACATAGTGATATCACTGGTCACAACTTTCTCTTGTCACTGGCTTCAGTGAGCAGTATGACACCGGGGCTAGATTAGCTTTGGTCTACTTGTTCTTTCTGACTGATGCTAATGGTCACTCTGTTCTCCATGTAGTCTGAACGAACTGGGAAAAACTTTTTTTCTGTCCCTATAGGGAACAAAACAGATTTTTCCTATAGGGAAAAAAAAATCTTTGGGCTGGAAATCAGCAACCCAGATGTGGGCAGGACAGTAATCTGTCTCTGCTTTGGCTCTTTCACAGATAATCCCTTAGGTCAGGGGTCCCCAATCCCCGGGCCGTGGACCAGTACCAGTCCACAGCCTGTTAGGAACCAGGCTGCACAGCAGGAGGTGAGTGGGTGGTGGGCGAGCAAAGCTTCATCTGCCGCTCCCCATCGCTCCCCATCACTCGCATTACCGCCTGAACCATCCCCCAGCCCCAGTCCATGGAAAAATTGTCTTCCATGAAACTGGTCCCTGGTGCCAAAAAGGTTGGGGACTGCTGACTTAGGCCCATATTTTCCTCCTGCTTGAGAGCAGAGATGGCCCCAGCACAGCAGTCTCCAGCCAGAGCCCGAGACTGACGCAGTAAGCTGCAGCGTGGGTGGGTGTGAGTAGGAGGAAGGATCAGGGTGGTAGAGATGTGGACAGGAGGGTTGCCTAACTGGAACAGTGGCTACACTTTGAGAAACAGGGCACGGAAAAGTTGCAAGCTTTACATAGGGCGGAAATATTCAGGCCTTGAAATTCTGCAAGTAAGATTGGTATTAAGAAGCAATTATAATTTTGTGTACAGAGAAGTGACATTCATGCAACTTCAAGCTGCTTGGAAGTTTCCAGTTTTGTCTTCCTTATATTTTCCTTTTCCTGTACTCTTCTTTATCCCTTTTCTCTTTTTGTTCTTCTCTTAAAAAGCTCTCATCAGGTGACATAAGCAAAAGTGCCAGAGTGAGAACTTCTGAAAATTCTCTCCTTCATAAAAAGCAATGAGAAAACTGGCAAAAATGGTCAGAATCAATTTCTTGAAATTTTGAAAATTAACCAAAGAAGTTCAGCAATTCAGAAACTGTTCAGTTGAGAAAGATAGTTGAGCCATGCTAAGAACAGTAAGGTTTGTGGCATTTTAACTTGCCCTCTTCTCATCTGCACTTCCCAGCTCAGTGGTAGCCTTGAAAACTAACAGCACATAATCATAGTGAAAACCAGCAGTCTGGCAGCCATTGGAAGGAGCAGAATATAGTTGGAACTCCTTAAAAGTTCTGTTACCAGAGAACCGGCATTATTTGACTTATCTAATGGTTCTCTAGAACACTCTACTTGCAAGGTTGTCTTTATTTGACCGTACTCAGAGCTCCTTCAGTGTGAAAAGTCTTTTCTTTGGGGCTTTTGTAGAAAACAATTACAGAAAATTGTTAACATGTAGCTGCCTGAGTCATGGATAGCATTTGGAGCAAACAACAGACTAATCAAAAAGCTTAAAAGGAAAACTTGGGAAATAAGGTGTCCATAAGGGCTTTGGTAAACTCTGAGATATTCCTGGTAATCTAGAAAGCTGTCCAGGGCTGTGTGTCTTCTCAGGAAAGCCCTCCAAAGGCCTTAGGTTCTCACCCTTGGCTGGTGTTGAGGTTCTGCACAAGCTGGAAGGGAAGGCTAAGGCAGTGTTCTCAACTAACTGCCTGGCACAATGATGGAGGCATATCCTAACATGCACTCTGAGCCCTTTGTCAAAGATAAGGAGACTCATTGGTTCTAGGCATTGGAGGAAATCTCTTCCTAATTATAAGCTGACAACTAACCTAACTGAGCAGAGATTTCAATGGCCAGAAATGACAAAGAATACAGACTTTATGGAATTAGTGCAGAAAAGTCACCAAACAACAACAAACAGCAGTAGCAACAAACCCTGGGGAGGGGGAGATTCTGATTTCCATAGTTCCCACATTACATTATTTAAAAATGTCAATTTTTCAACAAGAATTTATTAAACATGCAAAGAAATAAGAAATTTGGCCTATAACATGAAAAAAAGCAATCAATAGAAAATGTCCCTTAGGAAGCTCAGATATTGGACAGATTAAACAAAGACTTCAAATCATCTATTTTAAATATATTCAAAGAAGAAAAATAAACCAAGTTTAAAGAACAAAAGGAAGGTATGGGAATGATGTCTTGTTTTGAAGGGTAGTTTTACTGGATAGAGGATTCTTTGCTGGCATTCTTTTGCTTTCAGCATTTTGAATATGTCATCCCTCAGCTTTCTGGCTTTCATGCTTTCTGATAGAAATCAGCTGTTAATCATATTGAGGATTCCTTGTCTGAGAGGAGTTGCATCTCTCTTGCTGTCTTAAAGAATCCCTATTTGTTTTTGTCTTTCCAAAAATGTGATGTGTTGAGGTGTGGTTGTCCTTGATTTTATCCTACTTGGGGTTTGTTGAGCCCCTGGGATGTATAGATTAATGTTTTTCATTAGATTTGGGTACATTTCCCATCATTAGCTCTTCAAATATTCTTTTTGCCTCTTTCTCTCCTCTTCTGCTGGAACTTTGTCTAGGCATGTGTTATTTAATATGCTTGATGATATTTTACAGGTCTTTGGGATTATGTTCGTTTTTATTCTTTGTTTTTCTTTTCTTCAGACTGGTTAATCTCAATTGGCCTATCTTCAAGTTTACTTATTCTTCTGCCTGCTCAAACCTGTTATTGAGCCCTTTTAGTGAATTTTCCATTTAGTTATTGTGCGTTTTGATGCCTCTGTGTGTGTGTGTGTGTGTGTGTGTGTGTGTGTGTATATATACTTTTTAAATAATGTCTATCTCTATATTGGTATTCTCCACTGTACTTAGAGAAAAGATATAGAAAGTGTAAATATATCTGTAACGAGTGAAGATATTGAATTAGTAATAAAAAACATCTCACAAAGAAAAGCCTAAGACCAGATTACTTCACTGATGAAAGCTACCAAACTATTAAAGAAGAATTAACACCAATACATTGCAAGTTCTTCCAAAAAAATAAAGATGGAAGAATACATCAAAACTCATTGTATGAGACCAATAACTGCTATTATACCAAAATTAGACAAAGATAACACAAAAAACTACAAGCCAATATTCTTTATAAATATAGATCCCCAAAATCATTAACAAAATACTATCAAACTGAATCCAGTAACATAGAAAGAGTATTAAACATCATGTCAAAGTAGAATTTATCCCAGAATGTAAGGTCAGTTTAACACATGAAAATCGATCAATGTAGTGTACCATATAAATAGAATAAAAGGCAAAACCATGTGATCATCTCAGTAGACACAGAAAAGTCATTGACAAAATTCAGTATCCTTTACTGATAAAAATACCAAACAAACTAAACATAGGACTTCTTTAGCCTGATAAAGCACACACAGGTGTCCCCCACTTTTCAAAAATTTGCTTTATAACACTTCACTTTTACTAAGGACCTACATTAGTAACTGTTTTCACTAACCAAAAGGAATATGAAGAGGATTTTTCCAGATCCATGCTTTATCTCAGGTTACTTTGTGCATCCCTTAGCAAGACGTATCCTTTGCTAATTGCTTCTTTATTTTACACCATTTGAGCTTACAAAAGGTTTCATAGGAATGCTCTACTTTTGGATAGCAGGGAATCCTGTATATAAAAAAACCCACAACTAACATCATACTTAATTGTGAAAGACTGAAAGCTTTCCTACTAAGATCAGAAACAAGATAAGGATGTATGTTCTTACCACTTCTCTTCAACATTGTACTGGAGGTTCTAGCCAGGGCAATTAGGCAAGAATGAGAAATAAAAAACATTCTTGGGCTTCCCTGGTGGCGCAGTGGTTGAGAGTCCGCCTGCCGATGCAGGGGACGCAGGTTCGTGCCCCGGTCCGGGAAGATCCCACGTGCCGCGGAGCGGCTGGGCCCGTGAGCCATGGCCGCTGAGCCTGCGCGTCCGGAGCCTGTGCTCCGCAGCGGGAGAGGCCACAGCGGTGAGAGGCCCGCGTAAAGCAAAAAAAAAAAAAACAACATTCTTTATGCTAAGTGAAATAAGTCAGACAGAGAAAGACAAATACCATATGATTTTATTCATATGTGGAATCTAAAAAACAAAACAGACACATAGACTTATAGAGAACAAACTGGTGGTTGCCAGAGGGGAGAGCGGTGTGGGGACAGACTAAATAAATGAAGGGAATTAAGAGGTACAAGCTTCCAGCTATAAAATAAGTCAGTCATAGGGATATAATATATACATAGAGAATATAGTCAATAATATTGTAACAACTTTGTATGGCAATGGATGGTAACTGGACTTATTGTGGTGATTATTTTATAATGTATAGTAATGTTAAATCACTATGTCGTACACCTAAAACTAATGTAATATTGTACTTAATAACTTAATACAAACAAGTAAAAGATATCAAATATATATATATATTTTGAATATTTTATTTTTTTATACAGCAGGTTCTTATTAGTTATCCATTTTATACATATTAGTGTATATATGTCAATCCCAGTCTCCCATTTCATCCTCCCCCCCAAACCCTGTGCTTTCCCCCTTGGCATCCATATGTTCGTTCTCTACATCTCTATTTCTGCCTTGCAAACTGCTTCATCTGTACTATTTTTCTAGGTTCCACATATATATGTGTTAATATATGATACTTGTTTTTCTCTTTCTGACTTACTTCACTCTGTATGACAGTCTCTAGATCCATCCACGTCTCTACGAATGACTCAATTTCATTCCTTTTTATGGCTGAGTAATATTCCATTGTATATATGTACCACATCTTCTTTATCCATTCGTCTGTCGATGGACATTTAGGTTGCTTCCATGTCCTGGCTATTGTAAATAGTGCTGCAATGAACATTGGGATGCATGTGTCTTTTTGAATTATGGTTTCCTCTGGGTATATGCCCAGTAGTGGGATTGCTGGGTCATATGGTAATTCTATTTTTAATTTTTTAAGGAACCTCCATACTGTCCTCCATAGTGGCTGTATCAATTTACATTCCCACCAACAGTGCAAGAGGGTTCCCTTTACTCCACACCCTCTCCAGCATTTGTTGTTTGTAGATTTTCTGATGATGCCCATTCTGACTGGGCGTATGAGGTGATACCTCATTGTAGTTTTGATTTGCATTTCTCTAATAATTAGTGATGTTGATTATCCTCTCATGTGTTTGTTGGCAATCTGCATGTCTTCTTTGGAGAAATGTCTATTTAGGTCTTCTGCCCATTTTTGGAACGGGTTGTTTGTTTTTTTAATATTGAGCTGCATGAGCTGTTTATATATTTTGGAGATTAATCCTTTGTCCGTTGATTCATTTGCAAATATATTCTCCTACTCTGAGGTCAAATATATTTTTAAAAAGAAATAAAACCCATCCAGATTGGAAAGGAAAAAGCAAAACTCTCTCATTTGCAGATAATATGATCTTGTACATATAAAATACCAAGAAGTCCACTAAAAAAAAAACTATTAAACTTAATAAACAAGTTCAGCAAGCTTGCAGGATACAAAATCAATACATAAAAATTAATTATATGTCTATGCTTACAGTAAACAATCTGAAAATGAAATTGAAAAAAAACAATTCCTTTACAATAGCATCAAAAATAAAATACTTAGAAATAAATGTAACTAAAGAAGAAGTGCAGGGCTTCCCTGGTGGCGCAGTGGTTGAGAGTCCACCTGCTGATGCAGGGGACACGGGTTCGTGCCCCGGTCCGGGAAGATCCCTCATGCCGCGGAGCAGCTAAGCCCGTGAGCCATGGCTGCTGAACCTGCACATCCGGAGCCTGTGCTCCGCAACAGGAGAGACCACAGCAGTGAGAGGCCTGTGTACTGCAAAAAAAAAAAAAAAAAGAAGTGCAAGACCATCGTTAAGTGAAATTAAAGAAGACTTTCAATGGAAAGATTTCACATGTTCATGGATTGGAATACTCCCCAAATTGAGCTACAGATTTAATGCAAACCCTGTTAGAATCCCAGCTGTCTTTTTTGCAGAACTTGGCAAGATATTTAGTACTAAAATTCATATCAAAGTACAAGGGATGGAGAATAGTTGAAACAATTTTTTAAAAGAACAACAAAAAGGGAAGGCTCACATGTTCCCCATTCTAAAATTTAGTATAAAATGAAATTAATCTACACTGTGTGGTACTGGAATGAGTTTATAGATAAAGGTATAGATATAGGTCAATGGGATAGAATTGAAAGTCCAGAAATAAAGCATATATTTATGGTCAGTTAATTTTTGAGGAGGATACCACGACAATTCAATGCAGAATAGTCTTTTAACAAAGTGTGTTGAACAACTAGATATCCAGTAGCAAAATAATTGGATTCCTTCTTCATATCATATACAAAAAGTAAGTCAAAATAAGTCATAAACCTAAATATAAATGCTAAAACTATCAGACTCTTAAAAGAAAACATAGGTGTATACTTCATGATGTTGGATAAGCTAATATTTTCTTAGATATGGCACCTAAACAATAAGCAACTACAGAATACATAGATAAATTGAAATTCAACATCGAAAATGTTTCTACTTCAAAGGACACTATCAAGAAATTGAAAAGGCAACACAGACACTGGATGTGGTAATGACTTTTTAAATATAACACCAAAGGCACAAACTGTGAAAAAATAACTGATAAGCTGAACTTCCTTAAAGTTAAAAATTTCTGGTCTGTGAAAGACAGGGTTAAGAGAATAAGAAGGCAAAACCACAGACTGGGAGAAACTATTTGCAAAAGATAAAATATTTGATAAAGGTCTGTTATTCAAAATATACAAGGAACTCTTACAATTCAATAATAAGAAAACAAGCAATCCAATTAAAAAATGAGACCAAGACCTTAACAGACACCTCACCAAAGAAGATATAAAGATAGCAAATAAGCATATGAAAAGATGTTCCACATTATATAGCATCAGGGAAATGCAAATTAAAACAACAGTGAGAGGGCTTTCCTGGTGGCGCAGCGGTTGAGAGTCCGCCTGCCGATGCAGGGGACGTGGGTTTGTGCCCCGGTCCGGGAAGATCCCACATGCCGCGGAGCGGCTGGGCCCGTGAGCCATGGCTGCTGAGCCTGCGCGTCCGGAGCCTGTGCTCCGCAAGTGAGAGGCCCGCGTACCGCCAAAAAAAAAAAAAAAAAGATAACCAACAAGGACCTATATATAACACAGGGAATGCTGCTCAATATTCTGTAATAACCTAAATGGGAAAAGAATTTGAAAGAGGAATAGATACATGTGTATGTATAACTGAATCACTTTGCTGTACACCTGAAACTAGCACAACATTGTTAATCAAGTATGCTCCAATATAAAATAAAAATTTAAAAAAACACAACTAAACATACTCTTATATAATCCAGCAGTTATGCTCCTTGGTACTTACCCAAAGGAGTTGTAAACTTTATGCCCACACAAAAGGCTGCCTACAAATGTTTATATCAGCTTTATCCATGATTGTCATAACCTAGAAGCAACCAAGATGTCCTTCAGTAGGTGAATGGATAAATAAACTGTGGTCCATCAGGCAATAGAATATTATTCAACACTAAAAAGAAATGCACCATCAAGCCATGAAAAGACATGGAGGAACTCAAATGAGTATTACTAAGTGCAAGAAGTCAAACTGAAAAGAAGTTAATCATACGTATTATATGAGTCCAACTATATGACATTCTGGAAAAGGTAAAACTATGGAGACTGGAAAAAGAGTAGCAGTTGCGGTGTACTGGGGAGAGGGAGGGATAAACAGAGCACAGAGGATTCTTAGAACAGTGAAACATTTCTGCATGATATTATAATGGTTGATGCATGGCATTATACCTGCCCCAAACCCATAGAATATACAACACCAGGAGTGAACCATAATAACCATAACTATAGGCCTCGGGTGATTATGATATGTCAGTGAGGTTCATTACTTGTAACTCTGGTGGGGGATGTTAATAGTAGGGGGAGTCTATGCATGTGTGAGAGCAGGGAGCATATGGGAAAAATCTCTACCTTCCTCTCAGTTTTGCTGTGAACTTAAAACTGCTCTTTAAAAAGTCATATATATGACTTTTAAAAAGGCAACACACAGAATGGGAGAAAATTTGCAAATCATCTATCTGATAAGAGTCTAGAATTCAGAATATAAAACTGTTACTACTCAAATATTTTTTAAAAACCACAAAACGAATAAAAGGAGAAAGGGGGGCTTCCCGGGTGGCGCAGTGGTTGAGAGTCCGCCTGCTGATGCAGGGGACACGGGTTCGTGCTCCGGTCCGGGAGGATCCCACATGCCGCGGAGCAGTTAGGCCCGTGAGCCATGGCCGCTGAGCCTGTGCGTCCGGAGCCTGTGCTCCGCAACGGGAGAGGCTGCAACAGTGAGAGGCCCGCGTACCACAAAAAAAAAAAAAAAAAAAAAA